>NC_052513.1:23151512-23182535 GCF_014356525.2 Nilaparvata lugens | reverse complement strand
AAACCAAAAGTAATACAAAAATCTGCAAAAAATAAATTAATTCAGCAAACAAGGAATTTAAAAAAATCTAAGGTTGGGAAGTTACTCGAACAGGAACTATCAGGACTCTAGTAAAATTCGAACTAAAACAAAACAAGTTTACAAGATCAGCCTGTTCTTCACATTACAGGAAATTAACATTTTAAATCTAATTTATAGTCCCCAGGCGCCTTCCATTATTTTCACCACAAAAGACTTAGATTGTGTCAGGGGTTATTAAACATTTTAAGAAATGCTAATCACACCAAACACAATCTGTATTGGCAAACCCCTCCCCTTTTTGAAACAGTTCATATTCCACTTCGTTTTCCCTGTTTACAACTTTTCATGATGAATGATCTTTTCATACCTTGTTCCGTTGATCGTACTGGGTATTATATTGATTTGATACTGACGTTTTATTTCTGTCCTTGACACGCCCTGCGAGTTCGTAGTACAGAGCCCGTTGGTAGAATCCACTGAGGCCGTCCTTATAACTATGTGAGGGTTCCTGGTCGATTGTGAAGGCGGTGGGTCGTCAACTCGTAAACCGCTGTTTGAAATGGAATAAAACTAAATAATTTCGGTATTTCTAGAGAGAGTTCAAAGAAACTAACATTGATACAAAAAACAATTCTACGACCTAACCTCAAATTAAAATCAAAGTACAGGTTACCTAGAGACTACTCTGTATTTGCTTTAAAAAAGAACAAAGACAAATCATGGATACAGTTGCTTCAAGAAATTTATGAAAGTACCCTACTTCAGTATACAGCAACTTGAGAGCTGTGATAATTTACAAAACAATAATGCTTACCAAAAATAGTTTTTACTCCTTATCTTGTTAAGTTATTCCAATCGTTATGGTATCATGAGTCCATAAATTGAATCACTCAGTTGTTTTAATGAGTACTCTTATCAAGTTACCTCAGCCAAAATTACTTTCAAGTAATTTGAAATAACAGGAAACAATACGATTGGGCTGAACCGAACCTCAAAACGGGTGATTGATTGATGGATTGAGTACTTTATTTATGTAGATTACAATATCTACTGGCTTATACACTTATATACAATAGCTTACAATACAGCAAAATTATATGTGAATTCACATAATAATATAGAGTAAGAAAATAATTATTGAACTGTATATGAAATGAAAAAGCAATTTGTAATATAATAACTGTAGATAATTATATTGTTATGCATTTACATAAATTGGCGGAGCTTTGGACATATCAATGTCCATTCTTCGGAAAGAATATTAAAAATATCCTCCTCACTAACTCTCTACCAAAATGTTAATTTCATTAATTAAACTGAGGATTTATTAATGGAAATATTGTAAAAGTTTTAATTAATATGAATATTTAAGAGAAATAAAACAGACAATTGATAAAGTAAAACAATTATATAGGTCGATAGGATAAAATTATTGATTAATAAAATGAAGTAGGCTAAAAGTAGATCAGGGTAATCAACTTCCAGTAATATACAGCAGTATGCAGTGGATAATTGAAATTACATGGTTTATATTATATATATATATATATATATATATATATATATATATATATATATATATATATCTATATATAAATTAAAACAGGAGACACAAGACATAAATAGATTGAAAACACTTTAAAACTTACATTAGAAATGAGGAAAATTTTTGGAAACTGAGTTTCCTTCCCCAACCGAGCAGACTGCCTAAAATATGGCAGTCTGCTCGGTTGAGGAAGGAAATGGGGGAAATTGCCTAAAATATGGCTAAAATGGGGAAAATGGAAAAAATAGCAAATTTCCCCCATTTCTAATGTAAGTTTTTAAGTGTTTTTCAATCTATTTATGTCTTGTGTCTCCTGTTTTAATTTATATATATATATATTATATATATATATATATATATTATATATATGTATATATATATATATATTATATATATAATTTATTCTATAACAGGTTTAAAGGTTTATATTTGTGGGATGGGTGAGGGATGGTAGTCATATGATCGTACTAGGGCTGGACAGTTTCAGTCATTTGTTCCAAAAGATGTTTTTTTAAAGTCAGGATGAAGCTCGCTCGGCTCTTGAGGAACAGGGAGTGCATTCCATGCATGACATGTGACGACTAAGAAGGATTCTGTGAAAATGGTAGTTCAATGATTGGTTATCCTTGAAGTACTTTCTCCGGTTCTAGTATGTGAAGCATCTATCCTCCTACCTTCAGAGACAAATTTGAAATCATCTTTAAAATAGTTCGGATTACCGTTTTTCAAGATATCTCTAACAAGCTTGACTATTCGAAAAAGCCTTTGATCAGGAAGCTTTAATGTTGAATTAGCAATGTGGGCTGGGGTGATATAATCATGACGTTGGAGAGAGTAGACGAAACGTAGACAATAATTTTGGCAACGCTGTAGTTTATCATTCAGAGTAACTTTCATATCATTAAGAACAGAATTACAATACATTAAATGTGGAAAGATGAAAGATTGTACCAATAATAATTTAATGTTTCTAGGAAGGATATCGTGCATTTTCTTGAATGCATGCATGGCTGGGAATAACTTTTTACAAGTTTTGTCCACTTGTTCTTACCAGTCAAGAAAATTATTCATAATAATGCCTAAATTTTTAACTGAGCTACAGTGAGGAATGTAATTACCGTCTACACTAATCTTGTGAATCAATTCAAGGTCAATATTGTTTATAAGACGAGAATATCCAATTATAATGGGTTGTGTTTTGATGAGATTAAGCTTAAGGCCATATTTCTTCGTCCATTTCACTATCGAATTCATATCCTGATCCATTATTCCAACTGTTCCATTAATTATTGTTATGGGACAGCTCAAATAGATTTGAAGGTGTTCTGCATAAGTATGGAAACTGGAGAATTTTATAATGGAAGAAAGGTCATTAGCATACAAAGTGAAGAGGAGAGGGCCTAAAATTGAATATTGTGGTACTCGATGCATAACGTTTTTCCAAGTTGCCTTTTGTCACCGACAGAAATATACATTGTTTCCTACCTAGTAGATAGGATTTGAACCAAACTAACGAGTTGTGGCGGATTGTTCACTATTTTTAAAAACACTAGTTCAAAAAATTCACTAAACACAATAACATGTAGATATTGTGATCTTTGGAGTTCCAGTAATGAATAATCCTAATGGTGAATAAGATGGAGATTGAGGAAGAACTGGTAGTGGGAGATCTAGTCCAAATGGAGATAGAGCGAGTAGGTATCCAGTAGTGGAAGAATCGAGTCCGAGTGGAGGTAGAGCGAGAAGGAATCCAGTAGTGGAAAATCAAGTTAAAGTGAAGATTGTGTGAGAAGGAATCCAGAAGTGGAAGATCAAGTCCGAGTGGAGTCAGAGAGAGATGGAATCCAGTGATGGAAATTCGAGTCCAAGTGGAGATAGAGAGAGATGGAATCCAGTAGTGGAAGATCGTGTTCAAGGTGGAGATAGAACGGAATGGGATCCAGTAAAGACTGCAAAAGAGAAGAAATAGCAAGCAGAAAAACGGAAAATCTGTGAAGAAAGTTATCAATATTGAGAAAAGATACATAATGCAACTGATAATGAATAATATTTGCATAAAATGGGAGAGGAATAGTATGATTTAATGAGAGAAAGAATCGAATATCAAATATGGATATTAGTAGAGATTGATCAGATAGAAAGAGAAAAGGTAGAAAGAGGAATAGAGATAGTAAGAGAAATATTTCACATAAACATTTTATATAAACATTTGAACATGCTGGATAGCTAGTGGAAAAATCACTGGGAGAATAATGATAATAATAGGGCAGAAGAGTAGAGAAAGAAGGAATGTACACAATTGAGAAGAACTTATGAAACTGAACTATAGAATAAGAAATAGAGCATCGTATTGTGATCTTGAATCAATCAAGGAAAGAAGAAGAAGAAGAAAATAAAAAGGAAGAGAAAAAGAAGAAGAAGAAGAAGAAGAAGAAAAAGAAGAAGAAGATGAAGAAGAATAGAAAATAATAATAATCATCATCACAAAAATCACAACAGTTATAATAAATGTAATAATTACAACAATATTCTAGTGATCATAATAACTATAAGATTAAGAAGAGAAATGAGAAAGAAAAATATGAAGTAGAGGAGACGATTGAGAAAGTGCTAGATTATTTTAGATGAGTTTTGAATAGGATTGAATGGTGAAGAATGAAAAATATTATATAGTATGAAGCTGCATACTCATATACGCGCCTCCAACCCGCACCGAGCACGCTCCGCCCTCGTACCGCCCTCGTTCCTCCATCGCACCACAGTCACTCCGCCCCCGCTCTGCACTTGCACCCATCATGAACGTTACGGAAGATGTTAGATCTTCTCGCGTTCCCCGGTCGAACCGGTTGCTCCAAGAGCAACTGGTCGATCATCAATCGCTCTGCTGGAGTGACATTTGGTTGCGGAGCAGAGCGAAAGTCTGTACACACCTATATAAGTATAATTAACTATTGGTAGTTGCAATAACGATAAAAGTAGTAAATTGAGTACTGTAATATTTTAGTGATGAATGTCTAAGATAACATTGAATGAAACTCAACCCCTATATAAGCATATGAACAGACTACCCATCCTTCTGTTCTATCAATAATTCTTCACACATTAGCTGCTGGCGCTTGATGTCTTCAACAAGAAGCTTAACGTGCTCGTGACTCTGGCCGATGTCAACCGTTCGCATCGCGTTGTAAGGCGTCAACCACCTTAACAAGGGCAAGTGAAACCTAAGGACCGACCCATACTAGTTCGACTCTGCAGCTACCGGACCAGGAAGATGATCTTCGACGCTAAGAGGAAGCTGAAGGGTTCCGGCGTCACCATTCTCGAGGATCTGACTGAGGAGCGTCTCAAAATCCTCAACGCTGCGGCCGACCGTCATTGGCACAGGAATGTCTGGTCATCTGACCGGAGGATCAAGATCTCTATCAGCGAGGGAGGATCGAAGAGGGTCCCTACAGTCACACAGTCGAGAGGATGACTAACTTCTAACAATAAAGGTGAATTGAATCATTTCAGGATTTGATGACTAAGGTGCCCTCCACTGCAATAATAGGAAATTCGTATTAATAGATTTCACAGTAGATATACCTTGGCATTTTTCATGAGCTGGCTTTCTGTTCTATAAATGAATATTTCCACTGCTATTTATGATTATATATAAGGCAATTATTTCAAACTAAGGAGATCCACATTTGTTAATACTGATTAATAATTTATCTTGATATTAATCCCCAAAACTACGTTCAATGCATCAACTACTATACTCCAGAGGGTACTAAGAAAACCATTATCTCTATTCTTCCCAATAATTACATCTCTTACAAAATTATCCCCATAATTAATAACATAGAGAAACAATAGTACTAATACTCAATTTACTACTCTTATCATCATTGCAACTCCCAATAGTTAATTATACTTCTAATACTATATAATATTTTTCATACTTCACCGTTCAATCCCATTTAAAACCCATCTACAATAATCTAGCACTTTCTCAATCGTCTCCTCTACTTCATATTCTTCTTTCTCATTCATCTTCTCAATCTTATAGTTATGATTACTAGAATATTGTTGTAATTATTACAATTATTATAACTGTTGTGATTTTTGCGATGATGATTATTATTCTTTCCTATTCTTCTCTTCTTCTTCTTCTTCTTCTTCTTCTTCTTCTTCTTCTTCTTCTTCTTCTTCTTCTTCTTCTTCTTCTTCTTCTTCTTCTTCTTCTTCTTCTTCTTCTTCTTCTTCTTCTTCTTCTTCTCTCTTCTTCTTCTTCTTCTTCTCTTCTTCTTCTTCTTCTTTCTCTTCTTCTTCTTCTTCTTCTTCTTCTTCTTCTTCTTCTTCTTCTTCTTCTTCTCTTCTTCTTCTTCTTCTTCTTTTTATTCTTCTTCTTCTTCTTCTTCTTCTTCTTCTTCTTCTTCTTCTTCTTCTTCTTCTTCTTCTTCTTCTTCTTCTTCTTCTTCTTCTTCTTCTTCTTCTTCTTCTTTTTTTTTTCTTCAAATTTTTTTTTAAATTTTAAACGTCAGTAGCACGTTAACGGCACGTCTGACAGGATTTTCACATAGGACGAAAAGTGCTGGAAATTCACTTCCACACCCGAATCAGTCATCAAAATACATTGTTCTGTAAATGCGATTTTCTCAAAACACAAATTTGCTCTATGTGCCCTTTTTCCGTATACCGCCTCAATTGAGAGTTGAAAAAATGTTTGATTTTCACTTTTAACTTTTTCACTTTTTATTCACATGAAGAAACGTGATTCTCACATCATGTGTTAACATGGGTAATATCATCCTGAGAGCTTAGAAACCTGTCCTTATCTATATCAATGAAGATTTTATATAATCAATAGAAGCTCATTGACTGTATTTACCATGATTTCTATTTGTTTGTATCTACTTTGTCACGTGGTATTTTAGCACCACAAAATATTTTTGAAATGAACTATTGAGCTTTAATAGGATTATAAAATAGAAAGGAAAGATAGCCTAATCAAAGTACCACTCAAGTAAAATCGAATGTTATTAGTGATAAATAGTAATCATATTATCTGAAGCGATAAGTAAATCATGCAAAATTGTAATTCAACAATAATGAGGATTCATTAGCAGAATTAAAAATTATAAAGTGGCTTATTTATTATTGGCAGATCATGAAAAATAAAAGTTTGCATGTACATTTGAGGTTAGAATTCTTCGTTTTTGTTTTAAATGAATCAATCGATCTATGATAAATTGACAGTTCTTTGAATCGATACCTAACGAATCAGCTGATTGCTCGATCAACCAGTATAAATTGAATTATAAAGTTTACTCACAAAATATGCATTATATACACTAGGGGAAGTTTATGTGAATGAATAGGGACAACTATTATTGCTGCATGAGTATTTATTGCAATCTAAAAAAGTATAAAAACCAAGAGTACACAAAGCTCATATAAAAAATTAAATGTACACTCCTTTATAGTATCGTATATCGAGATTTATTTATTGGAATAATCTAAGACAATCACTCCATCTATTTATATAAAAACTTTTCATTTATCTTTCTATAACAAAGTTGGAGAATCTGAATCTGAAGTAACCAATTATATTGAGTCTTACTAAAATTAGAAAACCAATCAGAAGGAAGCTTACAAATCATTCAAGGAAGAGATGAAATTTTTCTGAAAATCATTTCTCTTTGGCTTGTGATCCCGATCTGTGAGGACGCACATGAGAATTAGGGTTCTTTCTACCTATTAAATTTTAAAATCATAAAGCCAAACCCTTTTTTGAATGTAAAATATTTGTAATTAATGTTTGTTTATCTGTGAACTCAGTGTTGTTAAAGAGTTCTTAATTGTAATCTGTTCCCATAAATATATTTTTAATACTGACAGAAATTTATGAGAAATCTGGACCATGTGCGAGCCCAGCAGAGATGAAAAAGGACCTGCATAATTAATTATTGGAAATAATTAATTTACGCTACAAGACCTCCAAGATCATCATTACTGTGAGTGTTAGTTCAAACGAGCTCATTTTTAAAGGCCTTTTAATAGTGAATTGGAGAATTGATCAAAGCGCTATATAAATTAATTCAAGTTTAAAAAATTCGCAACGTGTTGAGTGCTATCATATAGTCTATAAGAACTTTTTATGAATTTATTTAATTTATGTAGGAAGCTTACTTCCATGCACGGCACGAACTCATAAAAATCCTGAGATCATTGAAGTGTTAATTATTATTTGCTCATTGATCAAAGTATGTCATGTTAAATCTATAGACCAAACAGGTTTTAAATTGTAGAATTCTGAATTGACTTGAAGTCCATGTATCAGTATTAAATACAAATTTATAATTTTTAAAGCTCACAACTGTGAATGCTATTAAGCCTTGTGATAGTTATTCAAATTATAGAAAAGAATTTATTTAAAGAAAATTATAGATATAAGAATATTTTATATATATTATTTCATGGGAATATATTTCATGTTTCATGTCAGCATACAAAATCATACAAGTTTTTATTATATCCCAACTCATCTCATGATATACAGTTTGAGCTGTCTTGGTACCAAGAAATATTTGTCAGCAGCACATAAAATTAGTGAATCAATTAATATTGATCTTATTGAGAGCATTCATTATTTATCATCCTTTGATGATAGTCATACTGGTCCGCCAGAAAAATCATATTGTTAATTATTATATTAATAAGGTTCCAGTTATATCATATAAGGATCCAGAGAACTTTAAGAACTGGCATTGTAAGTTCTAAGGAATTTCAGAAGGATAAATTGGTGAATACCTGTATTCATGACGAGCGTTTTAAAAATCAACTAGAAAAAATCATAGTTGGTCTTCATTATTCTCGATTGGATACATGGTTACTGGTAATCAGTCACCAACTATCTTTTTGACTTCCTTATTGGTATTCTTCAAGAACTTCACGGAAGCAGCGGTTAGAATTAATGATCACCAGTCATTGAACCCTGTGGTGATTAATCATATTTGGAAAATTCATGCATCTACCACTGAGCTAGAGCTGCGGTTTGAACCCAGCAATTTTGTGAGCTGGACGGCCTTGACTTTTTGTGAATTTATTTGCAAAATAGGGATTTCAGCAACCACTCTTATAAATATCAAAAATACTGCATCACCTGTAAAGGATTTGCAATTTACCACTTTACACGATGGCTTCACAACATGGGACTCTATCATAAGAGGTAACTCCCCAGGAAGCACGTTTTTACAACTTCTAATGATACCCATTTACTTTTATTGATATCACTAAAAGTTCAGTGATAACAATAGATTTTCGTTGACTGTATTTACCATTATTTCTATTGATATCCATGAGTACCTCTGATATCACTGAACGTACAGTGATATCAATAGAAGTTCATTGACTCTATTTACCGTGATGTGTATTGATATCCATGAATTCCTATTGATATCACTAAACTTGTGGTGATATCAATATAAGTTCATTGACTGTATTTACCGTGATTTCTATTGGTATCCATGAATTTCTATTGATATCCATGAGCTTCTATTGATATCACTAAACTTGCAGTGATATCAATATAAGTTCATTGACTGTATTTACCGTGATTTCTATTGGTATCCATGAACTCCTATTGATATCACTAAACTTGTAGTGATATCAATATAAGTTCATTGACTGTATTTACCGTGATTTCTATTGGTGTCCATGGATTTCTATCGATATCCATGAGCACGTATTGATATCCATGAGCACATATTGATATCAATAGAGTTTTTCTATCGATTTCTATGGATCTCTTCCACTAGGGTTGCAGTGTGGAACTGCTAAGTTGACACTTGTTGCAGAGTTGAAAATTTCACCCCCCACATTGAATCTGCTATAAAAATAGTAGGAAAACATTAAGTAGTGAAATAATACATCAAATTGAAGAGAAAACAAAGTTCTTCAAATCTACGGTAAGCATTTATTTCTACGATGCATTGTTGGAGAGTTGTAGGCCCTGGAACATAAAAAATAGGATTAAAAGCTGTTATTTCAACAGTTTCACACTTTAAGAGCGTATATCTCAAAAACTGTTGTAGATATCACAAATCACCACTGAACATATATTGCAGAGAATTTATCAAGCTTCATTTATGGAGCTTCAGTCACGTCAGTTGACCGTATTTCTCTCAAGATATGAGCTTGTAAGCAAAACATTGAAAAATGCAACTTTTAAACCACCCTCATCCCTTTAGCACAAGGGGTAGGGATGGGGACTTTTAATATGTTCACCCCCCAACTGGTCCCAACAAAGGTGCGAAGTCAAAAATTGTATTCAAATCATTCTCTCCAAATTCCTTTGTCAATTGGTCTATTTCTTCATAACTGAAGATCTCACACTCAACACTGAAGCTGCTGCAACAGTCGTGGGGATGTGCGTAAACTTGTAAAATTATTCATCAAATTGATGAGAATTTGATGCTCTATGAGTTCATGATTAGCATGAGTTTTTCCCATCGTTATTCAAAAAGTTATAAGAGCAAAAGTAGAAAAAAATTGAAGGAAAATGTGTTTTTCAAAAACGTCACATCTTTTAGAGCGGATATCTCGGAAAGTGAAAGAGATATAGAAAAAGTTGTTATATCAATATTGTAGGAAATTATGTAAGCTTTAATTTTATAAGGTATAGTCATGTCTGTAAAATGCATAATTTCCGAGTTATATGCGAGAAACCAAAAAAAAGTACCTTTGAACCATCCCCACTCCCTTAGCACAGTGGGTAGGGGTGGGGACTTTTGATATGTTTACCTCCTTAATAACCCTAAACGGAACTGCGAGGTCAAAAATTGTCTACCAAACTTTTCCCTTTATAACACTTCGTTGACTGGGCTATTATAGAAATGACCACTAAATGGAATTAAATATTATATCAGGTGTTTGGTCTTTGTGGATGAATGATTCTTATTGTGTGATATTGAGAATAGGTACCATCTCCTTACTTTTGTTGTGAACTTCCAACAACTCAACGATCCTGTTACAGTCCACATTCAGCCCTTCTCTCTCTAAATATTGAACTTTGTGACCAATGAAGCCATAATGAATCTAAGTAGCTTGTGAAATAAGTTATAAGCAGAATTAATACCTGTTGACCGATTGCTCGAATATAAGACTTTGAGAACTTTGAAGTTTGATCTTTCACTTTGAAAGGATGTATTTATCAATATCTGTTTCATATTTATTCAAATCTCTGCATCAGTTAATTGATTTGGGAGAGCTCATTGGTTCATAATTATTATTCCCAGACAATTATCAACGCTCGTCATGATTCTGTGGACAAACTTTCAATATTCTTGTTTGATTGTTTCGAAGTAACTGAGGCAAATTGATCCTCGTAATTGGTACGGTATAAGTTGTTTGAAGCTTCGATTCATGTTTCAGTCCCTATCAACTGATCAAAGAACAACTTGTACTTGCTTGAGTAATCATTCAAGCAACTTACTTTCACCGATAAAATATGACTCTCCTTTTGCTAAAATTATATTTGAATGAGATTCATTCAATTTCACCTGAATGGAACAATGTTGTAGAATAATAAGGTACTTGGAGAAAGTTGAAAATTTAATAATAAGCTCTCATCTAAGTTATTTAAGTCAGTGTGAATGAGAGCTTTCAAAAGTAGTAGTCAATATGAAAAAGGTAATGCGAAGCGTTCAAGTTTTATAACTTTCATTTCAGCTTCCATGATTCAATTATAATATTTTGGTTCAAATAGAAGATGGAATATTTCATTAATGCTGGCTCATGAATAACAAACAACATTGATGGCTATCCAAGGCTAGCTCAGGTTCACCACGTCACTAAAAAATCTTCTGTACACATCTGTTAAACTGTACAATTCATTACCACTAGACATTAAGGCATTGCCTCTTACAATCTTTAAAAGGAAATTGAAAACTGTACTGAAAGCTGAAAGTTTATATAACATTCAAGAATTTTATGTAACTGACTGGACCAAATATTTGTAGGCTAATATCATTTGCATGTATTAATTGTATTATCTTTTATCTAGTACCTATTTTTGACGTTTATCAATGCATTTTCAACAATGTCTATGATAATGAAGATTCTTATTCTCATTCTTATTCAATATATTTGAAAAATTACTTGTATGAACCAAATAACTGTTGAACAATGTGGAAATAAATGCAATTTTGATTATGATAATATGAAATAATACTATATCAAACAAAAAATAAAAGATCACAGGACACTTGGGCAACATCACAGTGGGAAAAGAATGATATTCCAATTTAAGAATGATGAGATCAATATGGCCTAGTTTCCAGTTTCCTGTAATGAGTTTATAAAATAAAGCTGAGTAGTGTTGTGAGTAATGGAATAAAAATTGTAAAAATATTTTCTACAGTTATGAAATTAAACTCAAAAAAAAACTCGTTAGAAGATTAGTCAACATCAAGCCAAGATAAGTTTATTAATTGAAGGACTCACTCGAAGCTACTGCTGAGCTGAAAACTGGAATATGAAAACAGAGAGACAGAATACAGCGCAATAATGAATTTAATTTGTCACAAGCTTCATTTGTGTTAGATGCGACTCGTTCAACATCTTTGAAAAGTTTTCACCTTCTCTTCTATTTTTAATGGAAGAAAGCTTCTTGTGTAATTGACGTACTTGAACACTTCTTTCTAATTACAGTGTCAGTACTGAAAGAATTACCAAATAGAAGTGGAGTTTTGTGGAATTACAGATAACCTCTCTATTAGCGTAAGAGAGCCTCAGATCAGCATCAATCAGTTTTTGTTAATTTCATCTCATTAGGCCGGCCTACTTTGAAAGAGGAAACAATGAAAATGTAATTTTGAATGAAAACAGTTTGTGGATGCTGGAATATTCTGAAGTTAATCCTAGATCACGATATAGTGAATAGTTGTGTCATGAAGTGAATATGAAAAACATTTATTCACGATAAAGGATTCTATTAGGGTTACTTGATTTGTTGGTTGAAAAATAATTCCAAAGTACCCTTTTGTTTTTTAAAACTTCTTATATGGAACACAATGACAACTAATTTCGGTTCATGAATTCAATGTAATGGATTTAATGTTATATTCCAAATGGATTGAATATACCGAAGCTAGCTAGTTGTAATTGTGTTTAAAATAAAAAAAAGTTTTAAAAAACAAAATAAAGGTGGGTACTATGGAATTATTTTTCGACTAATTCATTAATGAATTCCATGATACAGTAGAATTTCCTTCTTCTCCAACAATTCTTCTCAATTATCGCAAATCTCTAGAAATAACTTAGAGATAGAATGACAAATCATCTTGATATTGGATGGAGGCATCTCTTAGTCTTCAAGACTTGGAGAGGCAGCTTCACACCTGCTTCTGACGAAAATCAGTATATTCAATAATATTGACTTTACAAAAAACGCAATAAGTATTCAGGTTGTAAACTATCGGAAAAACACAATGATAAATTCTCAGTAAATTTGGAAAAGCTCCTACCAAAATTCGATTGGAGGGAAAAGGCAATCAGGATAGAAACATCAAGTTGTCTCTCCAGAGTCAAGCTTTCACGTTACAAGCTCAGTTTCATTTACAAACACAATAGGAACTTATTTCGTAGAGAACGACGGAATTCTATACTGTACGGCCATCTCATCTTCCATCTCAGATAGGTTGGACATTGGAGAGAATCAGGTGGAAGAGAGAGGGATAGAGGGTGCGACCAAGAAGAGAGTGAATGTGAGAGAGAAAAGAGCCACATCGTTTGTAGTCAAAGCCTCGTTACTGTACAATAGAAATAATTGAAAGTTGGAGAAGCTACTTTTACAGGAAAATAAGCAGGACCCAATGGGTTTCGAGACTTGGAG
Organism: Nilaparvata lugens; assembly: GCF_014356525.2. Lineage (NCBI taxonomy): Eukaryota > Metazoa > Arthropoda > Insecta > Hemiptera > Delphacidae > Nilaparvata > Nilaparvata lugens. The sequence continues at coordinate 23,169,090 of NC_052513.1, read as the reverse complement.
CTTGAAGGTTTCTGAAGAGATTCTCTCAAATACTGAGGCCGTTTTCTAGGTAGAATACTTTCCATTCAGCTTATGAATGAACCTGCTTGTGATTGGATGAGCTTGCTACAATCAATTGAATGTTTGTATCCCATTATTTTAAGATCTCAATGTGTAGGTGTAGTCTGTATTTTTGAATAATAATTGATTTTTATAATTGAAATTTCAAATCAATTCAAGTTAACCATATAGTTGATATTTTGTTTAAGAATCGTCATCACTTCCCGATTGTTTTGTTACTACTGAACTTATAGTTCAGTTATTCATGAACTACCGACCACGAATTTCTAGTTTTCATATACATATATATGAGGTTAGTACTATTGGTAAAATATCCCTCCTAGTTAATTCTTCTACTAACTCACTTCTTGAGTTGAGTTACTTTGAGGTGTTATGAATTGGCTGTATTATTTTTTCCAATTACCGATGGTTCAAGGAAATAATCTCCCTTTTCATTACGGTACTTTTTCACCCCGCCTCAGCTAAGGCGAGGAAACCATTGGTTTTTGGTTTCCAATAATATTATTGTATTTATTTTATTATTGAATGGCTTTTAATGGTGAAGAAATTTGATATTTCATCAAACCTTCAGCCCGTTGCAGCAATTTCGGCAATGGTAGGGGGATATGAGAAAATGTTTATACGAAGGTAGAGGGGTGCTCAAAACTTTATGGTCACATCCAATTTCCAAGGAAATATACAACTTCCAAAAACACTTCATCTTAAGAAATTTGAATGTAGGCAAAACATAATTTAAACACACCAAAAAACAGTAATTACACTGGATCTATATTAAAATATGCTTGATAACTTACTCTCAGAGTAAAAATTGATAATCAAAACAGAAATTACTAGGGAAACTTGTTCATTATTTAGCAGAGATATTTTGAATTCGAAGTGCAGATTCATAGTTTTCACGTAGGATCATTTCTCTCGTAGAACATAATTATCTTAATGGTGGATGAGTAATAAATGAGAAATATGAATTTGAAGTGACAAATCATCGTTTATTACGTACTATGGTCATTTTCTTCTAAAAGTACAATATATCTGAAAGGATGGTTAATTTATGGTTCATATATTTGAAATTCATGCGAATAGGTTCAACATTCAAATGTGTCACACATGCATGTTACTGTGATAATGTTGTTGACCTATACATGTCACTCTTTACTCAGGGGACTGGGTCAAGGAACGTGTCTGGAATTTCCCAGCGCCAGTGAAATATTTGATCGTTCGATTGACCCCTTCTCTCCCTCTACAGACGGCAATCATTGATAGATAACGGTGTGCTGAACCAGATAAATGGAAATGTCTGTTTGTGACACATCCATGATACATGTTCAAATTTTAGTTACTTTTTGAGTGCTATTCCCTCATACCGTTGGACTGCTGCTCAGAAATGGACATCATCATACACTTGTAAATGGAAACTGACCATTGCAAGTTTTAATAGTTCATGCATTCACTGAATCAGGCATTCTTCATTAGTCTCAATCTTATTTTGTAGTGTTAGGAACAAAATAATACCTCGATCTCTTATCTGATTGGTTGGCTGTCCGCTAGAGGGGCTTTAATGATTTTTTGTTACAGCTTGTTACAAATATCAATATACAACTCTGCCAATGAAATAACATGGTTCTGGCAGCGACACCACGCGTTAACGTCACACTTACAAATGAGCACCTGCGTTTAGCATATCACGTGAGGTGCGATCTACTACCCGGCAGCACTGCCAAGTCGGTAGGCGAGAATCACGGAGGAGTTTAGCCTGCATTGGGTGAAACCACCACCTTACAGTTCCGGCGGTACGTGGGCTGCGCAAGCCCGAACGTATCGCTCAAACTCCGTTGAATAATAATCACAAAATAATTCATGCCATTCATTGCTAACTGTTTCTATAATAATAAATACGCTGATGCTGAGACTCAACCACCAAAATCAACATAGCTATTTTGAATCGCTCTATTTTTATCAAGTGTTTGGTGCAAACCAACATAAGATTATGTTGTAAGATCATGATTTACTGCAATAAGCTTTTTTCCATAGAGGAAGAGGTAGTATTGTGCCATCTTCCATTCAAATCATGCACGCTAAAATCATACAAACTATTATAAGAAACAAGAGTAGTGGAAATGAGGATAAGATGAGAATGGGAGTCATCATTCCCAAGAAATCACATCATGTTTTTCCATAAGTTGGGCCAGCCACTAACAATACCGCGGGCATGTCAAGTATACTTGTACACGCCAAATTACGGTTGTACAAGCGAACATGACCTGAAAGAGCAAACTAACGATTTTTTTACATAATTTGATATGACTTGAACGGTTCATCAGTATAATTATAATCTATATAGATAAAAATCGAGCCTCAAATTTTGACATTCAATAACTTATTTATGTGTGCACCGAATTTGATGATTTTTTTTAGTTGTGTTTGTTATGTTTAGGAGCAGGTTCATGGCCTATCAAATTCATGATCCTACTTCAGGACTCTTTCCTACGGTCCTCCAAAGTTTACATGTAATCCTTATGGGAGAAGATTTGTGAGCTGACCACACACAGAAATGAAAATCAGCTGTCATAATAATTGCGCCATCCAACAGCCTTCGGTAGATCTGTTTTTCTATTTTCTTTCTACTGATTCACAAAATTTTGATTCTTAGTCCGGGCGCAAATGTCATTTCGTGATCATTTTGGAGTAACAGCCGTGGAAGATGTCTCAATTTCTTCGTAAGGTCTAGCATAATGAGGATCGTGATGATGATAAGTTGAAATCACAGGCAAACACCTCGGAAACAAGATGGCCGCCAACATTTTCAGGGTTTTGCTATATCGCTTGTATTTCAATAACCGTTCAAGATATTCAACCGTATTTTCAGACGAAAATATTCCTCTACAATTTTTGTTTCATGGAATTTTCCTCTAAAAAATATATTTTTTTAGTTATAACCTACAAAAGCCCAAAAAACTGTTTTTCTGAATTTGTTCAAATTTCATTCAATTATAACTTTCTTTATGCAAGAGATACAGAGTAATTTTGAATCTACGAAATTTAGAGCGTTTTTTCAACTTTGAAACGATATATCTTTATGCGCTGTACGTTATTTTCTGTACTCAGAAAATGAGTTCTCCAGCGCCCTCCAAAAAAAACACTGCATTATATTTCTGGTACGTTTTTCCTCATGCATGAGGTAACAAGCTTTTTTTTTTTTTAAGATTCCGTCCTAAAGACTCCAGTCATGGAGTATAAGACAAGTCATGTTATTACATAATAATTCTAACACTAAGTAGTTCAACCTAGTTTAGGTTTCAAAGGAATTCTTGTACACTATAAAAAGCTCTATCAACTAAATATTTTTTATCATCATTACTTTTCAAGATTTGAGGTAGCTTGTTATAAAATTTCCTACCAATATAATCTGGTTTTTGTTCGAATAACCTACTATTGTGACCCATTATATGATAATCTGCTCTGTTTCGCGTATTATACTCATGAACATCTGAATTCTGGATCACACCACTCGTTTTCACATGCATTACAACTTCATATACATACAAAGATGGCACAGTTAATAGACCAAGCTTTTTAAATAAAGGCCTACAAGAGTCTAACCTATTCACTTTCTCTATACATCTGAGTGCCTTCTTTTGAATCTTAAACACCCTGTCCATATTTTGTTGAGATGAATTACCCCATACTAAAATAGCATACCTAATATGAAATAGTATAAGTTCATGGTAAGCAGTTAACAGTAGTTTTTTATCATTCAGCCTAGCAAGCTGCCGCAGGACAAATACCCCAGATGATATCTTATTACATATCCTCTCAATGTAAGGATGCCATGTTAATTTCCTGTCCAATAAAATTCCCAAGAATGCTACTTTCTCTTCTTGGTCTAATTCATTTTCCTCTACAAACACATTTATTTCTCTAGCCTCTACTGAATTATATTTACTTTTGAATTGTAGGAATTGACATTTCTTACTATTTATTGTTAATTGCCTTTGCTTCAAGAATTGGACAATTGACTGAACTCCAGTAAAAGCATTTATTTCTAGACTATCTAATAAATAATTGATAAAGATAAGCGATGTGTCATCAGCAAACAACAGAGCTCTGTGATCTTTTAACTCTTTTGGTAATTGGTTCACATACAACAGAAACAGTAAGGGACCCAGAATTGAGCCTTGAGGAACTCCAGCCTGGACCTCCAGTTTTTGAGATTTAATTTTTACTATTTCATTCCCATCCACCTTGGTAAGCTCAACACACTGGTTTCTACCTATGAGATATGATTCAAACCATTTTAGTTCTTTACCATTCACACCTACAGTTTTTAGTATTTCCAATAATATTCTATGGTTCACACAATCAAAAGCTTTGGATAAATCAAGAAATATTGCGGCTGCCTTCTCACCTGAATCTATTATATCTATTAGTCTTTCAACAAGGGATACTATTGCAGTCTTAGTAGATTTCCCTTTCTGGAACCCATGCTGTTCATCACATATGAAATTAATTTCTTCCAGGTGCATCAATAGCCTATTTAAAACTACTCTTTCAAAAATTTTACTTATTACATTTAGAATAGTAATGGGTCTATAATTTTCAACTCTTTCAGAATCACCGCTCTTGAAAATTGGCAAAATTTTTCCTTGTTTCAGATCATCAGGGAAAATGCCCTGCTCTAGTGAAGTATTAAGGGGATGCAATAAAGGGTCCATTAATTCATTTTCACATTCTTTTAAAATTTTGCTTGAGACCCCATCCAATCCTACTGTTTTTTTGTTATTCATATTTTTTATTATTCTTGACAACTCATCTCTTGATAATGGTTGAAATTTAAATACCTTTTCAATTGGCTCAGCATTTAATGTAGTTGTATTATAAGTATTAGTGTTCAGTGACGTTTGGAGATTATATGCAACCTGTTGATAATACTTATTGAAAAAGTTACAAATGTCTATAAAGATAGATCCATATAATTTCCATGCTAGAACTATAAATCGATTTTTTCATGACTACTTTAAGATAGGGACTTGCAAATGGTCTCAATCTCTTCGTTACAACAAGACGAATAAGAATATTGATGATGGAAAAAACGAAAATATTCGACATAATTGAAAAATACAAGATCGCGGTCATTATTGACAGAAATTTTTATATCACTTGTTATTCAGTTATTGTCAAAAATATCGGATTGGTTTCACCACCAAAGTGTTTAGAATTAACCAGACAATGATGTCCGAGAGAATCATCTCATTTCGACCACTCTTTCCATTATTTATTCAACTTCAAAAACTTGAAACATACATTTTTCAGGGACAATATTTTACCTTCCACCCTCTACATATATTCACTGTAAACAAACACTAGTATTATTGGCACAATGTTGTAGAATATTTCCAAAGCTTCAAAACGACATCTGGTTGGAGGCTGTAAGTCCATATTTTACGGCTGGAGCGTCATCGGAAAAAGAGTAAAAATTACTGTTTGCAGCGGAAAACACGCTTTTTCCACCAAATGTCAAACCCAACAATAAATTAGAAAACCATGTAACTCATCATGACTCCTTGAAGGTATAGACTTGAGAATGGTATCAATCTCTTTATAATGATGTGCAGAAAGAGATTATCCATGATGGCAATCTCAAAATGTTTGTCATCATGAAAAAAAGAAGATGGCGGCAAAAATATGTCAATTTTCAATACCCACACAGCACAGAAAGTTTCAGATATGTATCAATGATATGTAAAATATACATATCACATGATATGTCTCTGATACACATCAGTGAGGTATCAGTAATGGCCGTTTTTCAACATAACAAATGCTACCTTTCAGTTATCCATCAGATACCTCTCTTTGAAACTTACCCACAATGCATCTTTTCTGCACATGCGCTGTGGCACAGTTTTGGTGAGCATATTTTCAACGTATCAGATGTTATCTCTCAGTTATCTATCAGATACCTTTCTTTGAAACATACCCATAATGCAACAATTCTGCACATGCGCTGTGGTCCAGTTTTGGTAACCATTACAGTTTCAGTTCTGCATCACTGAATTATAGTTTGTTTACTGTTTGGAATTCGCCATTTGTTTACTGACGTTTGGAAATTGGATTCTTCAAAATATTAGTAAGTATCTAACAAGATTTTTCTTCTTGGTATTAGAAATATGGTGTTCTAGATTACTTTTCCATGAACCATCAGATACATTTTACTTGATAATTGTATAGTTTAGCTAGTCTTTTTCCTGGCAGTTGGCTTGTTTTGAATCTTTCCTTTCATCTTTCATAATTTGTGCAGAAAAGTAGGATTTTGAAATTGATGTTTAGGCAGTTCTACATATGTGTACTGGAATTATTGATACCGGTAGTTAATTTGATAATAATTATTCAAAAGGCTGGACCTATATGCTTACATAACTTTCAAGTAGGCTTATAATGATGCTATTGCCTATTGGTATCCTACCATTGATAGTCGTTAAGGTATGAAACTCTTTAGCATGATGTGTTTAGAAATTGAAATCATTTTGTCTAAAGTGCACGTCCAGTGCCAACATATACCTGTCATCAAATCGATCCCAACCAAAAATTTGATGACAGGTGAGTTGGCACTGGACGTGCACTTACACCATCATTTCTTTGACTGATATAATATAGTAGTCCAGTCACTATATACATTGGTGAATGCAATTTTTATCATAGTTCTGATTTTTTAATATACTATTTGGGTACATAAGAGAAGTCCAGAACCAATTTCTTCATGCGAAATTTCCTTGTGCTAGATACAGAGTGACCCAAAAACCTCATATTTTCGGCTCATTTTCCAGTTTTCAGCTATTTCTGCCAAATCTCGTAATCGTACAGAAAAATTTGCTCCCGCCTTTTTTCTAGAATATGGAATTCTGAATAAAATGGGATCATTCGGAACTCTCTATCTTCAATGAGTACTGAGTTATGATTTTTCAAAAATGAGTGAAATTTGAAGAGAAAATCAATTTCTGATGAATTTTAGATTTTGATCAACAATATCTTCCAATTGTTACCATATAGATGTATAATTCAAAATCCCTCTGGGCGTATTTTTGTGCTCTGAGATCTGAGATCAGGTGGAGCGCTCTATCTCATATAGATTTCCAGGTACACCTGACAACAATGCTCATTGTATTGTGGAAAACAACTAATTTTCAGCTTCAACCATCATCACCAACTACAACCAACATTAAGTTGGCTCTCCACTAAAATTTTTGAAATCTCTCAATGACATCGTTTTGAGCTCGTTTTAAGCTGATTTGAGCAACTTTTATTTCGTTTTGAGCACCCACCGTTATCGAGATATGACGTCTCAAAAATTGGAGAGCCAACTTAATGCCAGCTCTCCACTTTTATGGATCGGAAAACTAAACACGCCATCGTTTTGAGCTCGTTTTGAGCTGATTTGAGCAACTTCTATTTCGTTTTGAGCACCCACCGTTTTCGAGATATGACGTTTCAAAAATTGGAGAGCAGCTCTCCACTTTTCGAAATTGAAAAAACAGACACGCCATCGTTTTGAGCTGATTTGAGCAACTTTTATTTCGTTTTGAGCACCCACCGTTTTTGAGATATGACGACTCAAAAATTGGAGAGCCAACTAAATGCCAGCGCTCCACTTTTCAAAATCGATAAAGTGAACATGCCATCGTTTTGAGCACGTTTTGAGCTTATTTGTGCAACATTTATTTCGTTTTGAGCACCCACCGTTTTCGAGATATGATGTCTCAAAAATTGGAGAGCCAACTTAATGCCAGCTCTCCACTATTCGGAATCGGAAAAGTAAACATGCCATCGTTTTGAGCTCGTTTTGAGCTGGTATGAGCAACTTTTATTCCGTTTTGAGCACCCACCGTTTTCTAGATATGATGTCTCAAAAATTGAAGAGCCAACTTGATGCCAGCTTTCCACTACTCGAAATCGGAAAACCAAACACGCCATCGTTTTGAGCTTGTTTTGAGCTGATTTGAGCAACTTTTATTCTGTTTTGAGCAACCACCGTTTTCGAGAAACTCACACTCATAGAATGCTCCATTTACTATATAAGGAAAAATAAATTAATTATCAGTTCTATACAAGATTTGCTCAAAACGTGGAAACCTGCACAAGAGTAGAGGTCTATGAGAAGCTACTCTCAGCAGAAATTGACGTTTTGAGTCGTCACAGTTCTCAAGTAATTCCCACTCATGGTATGTCCCATGTACTATGGCAAAACAAAAAATAATTTTTCCTCCACCCACTGTCTAAAGTACTTACTTTACTCCCTGAAACATGATACTAAAGTGTCACTTTTTCGCTCTCGGTAGTAAAAAACAGAAAAACTCCCTAGGGAGTAAAAGTGACTCCATTCAAATAACATGGAAAGCATCTCTATTTTAAAAACTTACATGGTAATAGGTTAGAAAGTCTAAGCTCAGAAGAGAAAGCATGATAGAGGTGTCTGTCATTGAGTCAACTAAATTCAATACCACAACCAGAAATTTGATCAACTCATGAAATATATGTTTGTATGATAATAATTATATTCTTAATATTAGTAGACGATGAAAATTTATACAATTTCAAAAATATTTTATTCTATTCAAAATACCAGCCAACAAATATTTTGATCTGCAATTCGAATCTGAACAGCGTGATCTGGAGTCAGCCATTTTTGCTAGCTGCCCAGCTGATATAATTGTTACAACTTTTGCCGATGGATGACTCGGCTTCGCCTCAGGCTTCAAAATTTTTCCCACAGGGAGGAAAAGGCGTACTTATGACTCTAGATATACAAATAACTATATTACTCCTGAACTAGAGGTGCTCGAAACATGGAAACCTGCACAAGAGTAGAGGTCTATGAGGAGCTTCTCTCAGCAGAAATTTACGTTTTGAGCCATCACAGTTCTCAAGTGATTCCCACTCATAGTATGACCCATGTACTTTATGAAAAATCAAAAATCAATTTGATTCTCCTGAACTAGAGGTGCTCAAAACATGGAAACCCGCACTAGAGTAGGTATCCATGAGGAGCTACTCTCAGCAGAAATTGACGTTTTGAGCCATCACAGTTTTCAAGTGATTCCTACTCATAGTATGTCGCATGTACTATATGATAAATCAAAAATCGATTATTATTCCAAAACTGGAGGTGCTCAAAACGTGGAAACCTGCACAAGAGTAGAGGTATATGAGAAGCTAGTCTCAGCGGGAATTGACGTTTTGAGCCATTATGCTCAGAGTGGCTCCTCATAGACCTCTACTCATGTGCAGGATTCCACGTTTTGAGCACCTCTAGCTCAGGAGTTATATTTAATTTTTTGTTTTAGGATATAGTACATGGGACATATGATGAGTGGGAATTACTTGAGAAAATGTGATGGCTCTTAACGTCAATTCCTGCTGAGAGGAGCTTCTCATGGACCTCTACTCTTGAGCAAGTTTCCATGTTTTGAGCACCTCCAGTTTAGGAGTAATGATTGATATTTTGTTTCACCATATAGTACATGGGACATACTATGAGTGTGAATAACTTGAGTATTGTGATGGCTCAAAACGTCAATTTCTGCTAAGAATAGCTTCTCAAAGACCTCTACTCTTGTGCGGGTTTCCACGTTCTGAGCACATCTAGTACATGAAGTTATAATTGATTTTTTGTTTAACCATATAGTACATAAGACACACTATGAGTGGGGAATTACTTGAGAACTGTGATGGTTCAAAACGTCAATCTGTGCTGAGAGTAGCTTCTCATGGATCTCTACTCTTGTGCCGGGTTCCACGTTTTGAGCACCTCTAGTTATAATCGATTTTTGATCTATCATATAGTACATGAGACATACTATGAGTGGAAATTACTTGAGAACTGTGATGGCTCATGACATCTATTTCTGCTTAGAGTAGCTCTTCACGGACCTCCACTCTTGTGCAGATTTTCATGTTTCGAGCACCTCTGGTTCAGGAGTTATAATTGATTTTTTGCTTCACCATATATTACATGGGATGTACTATCAGTGGGAATTACTTGAGAACTGTGATGGCTCAGAACGTCAATTTCTGCTGAGAATAGATTCTCATAGACCTCTACTCCTGTGCAGGTTTCCACGTTCTGAGCACCTCTAGTTCAGAAGTTACAATTGATTTTTTGTTCTACCATATAGTACATGGGACATACTATGAGTGGGAATTACTTGTAAAATGTGATGGCTCAAAACGTCGATTTCTGCTGAGAGTAGCTTCCCATGAACCTCTACTCTCGTGCATGTTCCCACGTCTTGGAGACCTCTAGTTCAGGACTAATAATTGATTCTTTGTTTTACCCTATAAAACATGGGACATACTATGAGTGGGAATTACTTGAGAACTGTGATGGCGCGGAACGATAATCTCTGCTGAGAGTAGCTTCAAATGAACCTCCACTCTTGTGCAGGTTTCCACGTTTTGAGCACCTCTAGTTCAGGAGTTATAATTGATTTTTGATTTATCATATAGTACATGGGACATATTATGAGTGAGGATTACTTGGGAACTGTGATGGCTCAAAACGTCAACTTCTTCTGAGAATAGCTACTCATGAATCTCCACTCTTGTGCAGGTTTCCACGTTCTGAGCACCTCTGGTTCAGGAGTTATAATCGATTTTTGATTTATCATATAGTACAATGGACATACTATAAGTGGGAATTACATAAGAAATGTGATGGCTCAAAACGTCTCTTTCTGCTGAGAATAGCTTCTCATAGACCTCTACTCTTGTGCAGGTTTCCACGTTCTGAGCACCTCCAGTTCAGGAGTAATAATTGATTTTTTGTTTAACCATATATTAAATGGGAAATACTATGAGTGAAAATTACTAGAGAACTGTAATGGCCGCAAAATGTAAATTTCTGCTGAAAGTAGCTTCCCATGGACCTCTACTCTTGTGCAGGTTTCCATGTTTTGAGCACCTCCAGTTCAGGAGTTATGATTGATTTTCTGTTTCACCATATATTACATGGGACATACTATGAATGGGAATTACTTGAGAACTGTGATGAATCAGAACGTCAAATTCTGCTGAGAATAGCTTCTCATAGACCTATGATTGATTTTTTGTTTTACCATATAGTACATGGGACATATTATGAGTGGGAATTACTTGAGAACTGTGATGGCACAAAACGTGAATTCCTGCTGAGAGAAGCTTCTCATAGATCTCCACTCTTGTGCAGGTTTCCACGTTTTGAGCACCTCTGGTTCAGGAGTTTTAATTGATTTTCTGTTTCACTGTATAGTACATGGGACATACTATGAGTGGGAATTACTCAAGAACTGTGTAGGCTAAAAACGTCATTTCCTGCAGAGAGTTCCTCTTCATAGAACTCTACTCTTACGCAGGTTTCCACGTTCCGAGCACCTCTAGTTCAGGAGTTATAATTGATTTTTTGTTCAACTATACAGTACATTGGAAATACTTTGAGTGGGTATTATTTGAGAACTGTGATGACTCATAACGTCAATTTCTGCTGAGAGTAGCTCATCATGGACCTCTACTCTTGTACAGGTTTCCACATCCTGAGCACCTCTAGTTCAAGAGTTATAATTAATTTTTTGTTCTACCATAGTACATTGGACATACTATGAGTGGGAATTACATGAGGAATGTGATGGCTCAAACGTCCATTTCTGCTGAGAGTAGCTTCTTATGGATCTCTACTCTTGTGCAGGATTCACGTTTTGAGCGTCTCTAGTTCAGGAGTTATAATTGATTTTTGATTTATCATAATATAGTACACGGGTCATACTATGAGTGGGAATTACTTGAGAACTGTGATGTTTCAAAACGTCAATTTCTGCTGAGAATAGCTATCAGGATCTCTACTCTTGTGCAGGTTTCCATGTTTCGAGCACCTCTAGTTCAGGAGTTATGATTGATTCTCTGTATCACCATATAGTACATGAGATATAGTACGAGTGGGAATTACTTGAGAACTGTGATGACTCAAAACGTCAATTACTGCCGAGAATAGTTTCTCATAAACCTCTACTCTTGTGCGGGATTCCACGTTTTGAGCACCTCCAGTTCAAGAGTTATGATTGATTTTTTGTTTATTATATAGTACATGGGACATACTATGAATGGGAATTACTTGAGAACTGTGATTGATCAAAACGTCAATTTCTGCTGAGAATATCATCTCATAGACCTAAGATTGATTTTTTGTTTTACCATATGGTACACAGGACATATTACGAGTGGAAATTACTTGAGAACTGTGATGGCACAAAACGTCATTTTCTGCAGAGAGGTCCTCTTCATAGACCTCTACTCTTTCGCAGGTTTCCACGTTCCGAGCACCTCTAGTTCAGGAGTTATAATTGATTTCTTGTTCAACTATACAGTACATTGGAAATACTTTGAGTGGGTATTACTTGAGAACTGTGATGGCTCAAAACGTCAATTTCTGCTGAGAGTAGCTCATCATGGACCTCTTCTCGTGTACAGGTTTCCACGTTTTGAGCACCTCTAGTTCTGGAGTTGTAATTGATTTTTTGTTTAACCTTATGGTACATGGTAAATACTATGAGTGGGTATTACTTGAGATCTGTGATGGCTCAAAACGTCAATTTCAGATGAGAGTAGCTCCTCATGGACCTCTACTCTTGTGCAGGTTTCCACATTCTGAGCACCTCTTGATCAGGAGTTATAATTGATTTTTTGTTCTACCATAGTACATTGGACATACTATGAGTGGGAATTACATGAGGAATGTGATGGCTCAAAACGTCCATTTCTGCTGAGAGCAGCTTCTCGTGGATCTCTACTCTTGTGCAGGATTCACGTTTTGAGCGTCTCTAGTTCAGGAGTTATAATTGATTTTTGATTTATCATAATATAGTACATGGGTCATACTATGAGTGGGAATCACTTGAGGACTGTGATGGCTCAAGACGTCAATTTCTGCTGAGAATAGCTACTCATAGATTTCTACTCTTGCGCAGGTTTCCATGTTTCGAGCACCTCTAGTTCAGGAGGTATGATTGATTTTCTGTATCACCATATAGTACATGAGATATAGTACGAGTGGAAATTACTTGGGAACTGTAATGACTCAAAACGTCAATTCCTGCCGAGAATAGTTTCTCATAAACCTCTACACTTGTGTGGGATTCCACGTTTTGAGCACCTCCAGTTCAAGAGTTATAGTTGATTTTTTGTTTATTATATAGGAGTTTATGATCAGGAGTTATAATTGATTTTTTGTTCTACCATAGTACATTGGACATACTATGAGTGGGAATTACATGAGGAATGTGATGGCTCAAAACGTCCATTTCTGGCGAGAGTAGCTTCTCATGAATCCTACTTTGTGCAGGCATTCAATTTTGAGGTCTCTAGTTTAGGAGTAGATGATTTTTTGATTTATCATAATATAGTACATGGAACATACTATGAGTGGGAATCACTTGAGAACTGTGATGGCTCGAAACATCAATTTCTGCAGAGAGTAGCTCATCATGGACCTCTACTCTTGTACAGGTTTCCACGTTCTGAGCACCTCTAGTTCTGGAGTTAAAATTGATTTTTTGTTTAACCATATAATACATGGGACATACTAGAAGTGGGAATTACTTGAGAACTGTGATGGCACGAAACGTCAATCTCTGCTGAGAATAGCTACTCATGGATCTCTACTCTTGTGCAGGTTTCCATGTTTCGAGCACCTCTAGTTCAGGAGTTATGATTGATTTTCTGTATCACCATAAAGTACATGGGACATACTAGAAGTGGGAATTACTTGAGAACTGTGATGGCACGAAACGTCAATTCCTGCTGAGAGTTGCTTTCCATGGACCTCTACTCTTGTGCTGGTTCCCATGTTCTGAGCTCCTCTAGTTCAGGAGTTATGATTGATTTTCTGTTTCACCATATAGTACATGGGACATAATATGAGTGGGAATTACTCGAGAACTGTGATGGCTAAAAACATCAATTTCTGCAGAGAGTAGCTCATCATGGACCTCTACTCTTGTACAGGTTTCCACGTTCTGAGCACCTCTAGTTCTGGAGTTAAAATTGATTTTTTGTTTTCCATATAGTACATGGACATACTAGAGTGGGAATTACTGAAAAAACTGTGATGAATCAAAACGTAATCTCTGCTCAGAGAGAAGTTCCCATAGACCTCTACTCTTGTGCAGGATTCACTTTTTAAGCACCTCCAGTTCAGGAGTTATAATCGATTTTCGATTTATCATATAGTACATGGGACATACTTTGAGTGAGAATAACTTGGGAACTGTGATGGCTCAAAACTTGAATTCCTGCTGAGAGTAGCTTCTCATAGACCTCCACTCTTGTACAGGTTTCCACGTTTTTAGCACCTCTAGTTCAGGACTTATAATTGATTTTCTGTTCACCATATAGAACAGGGACATACTTTGAGTGGGAATTACTTGAAACTATAATGGCTAAAGACGTCAATTTCTGCTGAGAGTAGTTTCTCATAGACCTCTACTCTTGTGCAGGTTTACACGTTTGAGCACCTCTAGTTCTGGGGTTGTAATTGATTTTTTGTTCAACCATACAGTACATGGGGAATAATATGAGTTGAAATTACTAGAGAAATGTGATGGCCTCAAAACGTCAATTTCTGCTGAGAGTAGCTTTCAATGAACCTCTACTCTTGTGCAGGTTTTCATGTTTTGAGCACCTCCAGTTTGAGAGTTATGATTGATTTTTTTTTCACCATATAGTACATGGGACATACTATGAGTGGGAATTACTCGAGAACTGTGATGGCGAAAAACGTCATTTTCTGCGGAGAGTCCTCTTCATAGACCTCACTTTTCGCAGGTTTCCAAGTTCCGAGCACCTCTAGTTCAGTAGTTATAATTGATTTTCTGTTCAACTATATATTACATGGAACCTTATGGTACATGGGAAATACTATGAGTGGGTATTACTTGAGATCTGTGATGGCTCAAAACGTCAATTTCAGCTGAGAGTAGCTCCTCATGGACCTCTACTCTTGTGCAGGTTCCCACATTCTGAGCACCTCTAGTTCAGGAGTTAAAATTGATTTTTTGTTCTACCATAGTACATTGGACATACTATGAGTGGGAATTACATGAGGAATGTGATGACTCAAAACGTCTATCTCTGGCGAGAGTAGCTTCTCATGAATCTCTACTCTTGTGCAGGTTTCAATGTTTCGAGCACCTCTAGTTCAGGAGTTATGATTGATTTTCTGTATCACCATATAGTACATGGACATACTATAAGTGAGAATTACTTGAGAACTGTGATTGCACAAACGTGATTCCTGCTGAGAGTAGCTTTTTTGAGATTTCTACTTTTGTGCAGGTTCCCACGTTTTGAGCGTCAACTTCTTCTGAGAATAGCTACTCATGAATCTCCACTCTTGTGCAGGTTTCCACGTTCTGAGCACCTCTGGTTCAGGAGTTATAATCGATTTTTGATTTATCATATAGTACATTGGACATACTATGAGTGGGAATTACATAAGAAATGTGATGGCTCAAAACGTCAATTTCTGCTGAGAGTAGCTTCTCATGGATCTCCACTCTTGTGCCGGTTTCTATGTTTCGAGCACCTCTAGTTCAGGAGTTATGATTGATTTTCTGTATCACCATATAGTACATGGGACATACTATGAGTGGGAATTACTTGAGAACTGTGATGGCACAAAATGTGAATTC
Source organism: Nilaparvata lugens (assembly GCF_014356525.2). Taxonomy (NCBI): domain Eukaryota; kingdom Metazoa; phylum Arthropoda; class Insecta; order Hemiptera; family Delphacidae; genus Nilaparvata; species Nilaparvata lugens. The sequence continues at coordinate 23,153,323 of NC_052513.1, read as the reverse complement.
CTGCTGAGAGTAACTTCTCTCAGATCTTTACTATTGTGCAGGTTCTCACGTTCTGAGCACCTCTAGTTCAGGAGTTGTAATTGATTTTTTGTTCAACCTTATGGTACATGGGAAATACCATGAGTGGGTATTACTTGAGATCTGTGATGGCTCAAAACGTCAATTCCAGCTGAGAGTAGCTCCTCATGGACCTCTACTCTTGTGCAGGTTTCCACATTCTGAGCACCTCTAGTTCAGGAGTTAAAATTGATTTTTTGTTCTACCATAGTACATTGGACATACTATGAGTGGGAATTACATAAGAAATGTGATGGCTCAAAACGTCTATTTCTGCTGAGAGTAGCTACTCATGGATCTCTACACTTGTGCAGGTTTCCATGTTTCGAGCACCTCTAGTTCAGGAGTTATGATTGATTTTCTGTATCACCATATAGTACATGGGACATACTATAAGTGAGAATTACTTGAGAACTGTGATGGCACAAAACGTGAATTCCTGCTGAGAGTAGCTTTTTGAGATTTCTACTTTTGTGCAGGTTCCCACGTTTTGAGCACCTCTAGTTCAGGAGTTATAATTGATTTTCTGTTTCACCATATAGTACATGAGACATAATATCAGTGGGAATTACTCGAGAACTGTGATGGCTAAAAACATCAATTTCTGCAGAGAGTAGCTCATCATGGACCTCTACTCTCGTACAGGTTCCACGTTCTGAGCACCTCAAGTTCTGGAGTTATAATTGATTTTTGATCTATCATAAAATACATGACACATACTATGAGTGGAAATTACTTGAGTACTGTGATGGCTATTGACGTTTCGAGCCATCACAGTACTCAAGTAATTTCCACTCATAGTATGTGTCATGTATTTTATGATAGATCAAAAATCAATTATAACTCCAGAACTTGAGGTGCTCAGAACGTGGAAACCTGTACGAGAGTAGAGGTCCATGATGAGCTACTCTCTGCAGAAATTGATGTTTTTAGCCATCACAGTTCTCGAGTAATTCCCACTGATATTATGTCCCATGTACTATATGGTGAAACAGAAAATCAATTATAACTCCTGAACTAGAGGTGCTCAAAACGTGGGAACCTGCACAAAAGTAGAAATCTCAAAAAGCTACTCTCAGCAGGAATTCACGTTTGTGCAATCACAGTTCTCAAGTAATTCTCACTTATAGTATGTCCCATGTACTATATGGTGATACAGAAAATCAATCATAACTCCTGAACTAGAGGTGCTCGAAACATGGAAACCTGCACAAGTGTAGAGATCCATGAGTAGCTACTCTCAGCAGAAATAGACGTTTTGAGCCATCACATTTCTTATGTAATTCCCACTCATAGTATGTCCAATGTACTATGGTAGAACAAAAAATCAATTTTAACTCCTGAACTAGAGGTGCTCGAAACATTGAAACCTGCACAAGTGTAGAGATCCATGAGTAGCTACTCTCAGCAGAAATTGACGTTTTGAGCCATCACAGATCTCAAGTAATACCCACTCATGGTATTTCCCATGTACCATAAGGTTAAACAAAAAATCAATTACAACTCCTGAACTAGAGGTGCTCAAAACGTGAGAACCTGCACAATAGTAAAGATCTGAGAGAAGTTACTCTCAGCAGGAATTCACATTTTGTGCCATCACAGTTCTCAAGTAATTCCCACTCATAGTATGTCCCATGTACTATATGGTGATACAGAAAATCAATCATAACTCCTGAACTAGAGGTGCTCGAAACAAAAAACCGGCACAAGAGTGGAGATCCATGAGAAGCTACTCTCAGCAGAAATTGACGTTT
>NC_052513.1:23111810-23151412 GCF_014356525.2 Nilaparvata lugens | reverse complement strand
CCGCCAAATGCTGCTTCAGCTTCATCACATTGTTACAGATAACTAAGTGCTTTTTCACTAAGAGATGTTTTTGGATTCTGAATATCTTTGATTCCCACTCATAGTATGTCCCATGTACTATATTATGATGAATCAAAAATCAGTCATAACTCCCGAACTAGAGACGCTCAAAACGTGAATCCTGCACAAGAGTGGAGATTCATTAGTAGCTATTCTCAGAAGAAGTTGACGTTTTGAGCCATCACAGTTCCCAAGTTATTCTCACTCATAGTATGTCCCATGTACTATATGATAAATCGAAAATCGATTATAACTCCTGAACTGGAGGTGCTTAAAAAGTAGAATCCTGCACAAGAGTAGAGGTCTATGGGAAGCTTCTCTGAGCAGAGATTAACCTTTTGATTCATCACAGTTCTCAAGTAATTCCCACTCATAGTATGTCCCATGTACTATATGATAAATCAAAAATCAATCATTACTCCTGAACTAGAGGTGCTCAAAACGTGGAAACCTGCACAAGAGTAGAGATCTATGAGAAGCTACTCTCAGCAGGAATTCACGTTTTGTGCCATCACAGTTCTCAAGTAATTCCCACTCGTAGTATATCTCATACAGAAAATCAATCATAACTCCTGAACTAGAGGTGCTCGAAACATGGTAACCTGCACAAGAGTAGAGATCTTTGAGTAGCTATTCTCATCAGAAATTGACGTTTTGAGCCATCACAGTTCTCAAGTAATTCCCACTCATAGTATGTCCAATGTACTATATGGTAGAACAAAAAATCAATTATAACTCCTGAACTAGAGGTGCTCAGAATGTGGAAACCTGCACAAGGGTAGAGGTCCATGATGAGCTACTCTCAGCAGAAATTGACGTTTTGAGCCAACACAGTTATCAAGTAATACCCACTCAAAGTATTTCCAATGTAATATATAGTTGAACAGAAAATCAATAATAACTCCTGAACTAGAGGTGCTCGGAACTTGGAAACCTGCGAAAGAGTAGAGGTCTATGAAGAGGAACTCTCCGCAGAAAATGACGTTTTTCGCCATCACAGTTCTCGAGTAATTCCCACTCATAGTATGTCCCATGTACTATATGGTGAAACAAAAAATCAATCATAACTCTCAAACTGGAGGTGCTCAAAACATGGAAACCTGCACAAGAGTAGAGGTTCATTGAAAGCTACTCTCAGCAGAAATTGACGTTTTGAGGCCATCACATTTCTCTAGTAATTTCCACTCATAGTATGTCCCATGTACTATATGGTAAAACAAAAAATCAATTATAACTCCAGAACTAGAGGTGCTCAGATCGTGGAAACCTGTACAAGAGTAGAGGTCTATGAGAAGCTTCTCTCAGCAGAGATTGACGTCTTTAGCCATCACAGTTCTCAAGTAATTCCCACTCAAAGTATGTCCCATGTTCTATATGGTGGAACAGAAAATCAATTATAACTCCTGAACTAGAGGTGCTCAAAACGTGGAAACCTGTACAAGAGTGGAGGTCTATGAGAAGCTACTCTCAGCAGAAATTCAAGTTTTGTGCCATCACAGTTCTCAAGTAATTCCCACTCATAGTATGTCCCATGTACTATATGGTAAAAAAAAATCAATTATAACTCCTGAACTAGAGGTGCTCGAAACGTCGAAACATGCACAAGAGTAGAGGTCTATGAGAAGCTACTCTCAGCAGAAATTGACGTTTTCAGCCATCACAGTTCTCAAGTAATTCCCACTCATATTATGTCCCATGTACTATATGGTAAAACAAAAAATCAATTATAACTCCTGAACTAGAGGTGCTCAGATCGTGGAAACCTGTACAAGAGTAGAGGTCTATGAGAAGCTTCTCTCAGCAGAGATTGACGTCTTTAGCCATCACAGTTCTCAAGTAATTCCCACTCAAAGTATGTCCCATGTTCTATATGGTGGAACAGAAAATCAATTATAACTCCTGAACTAGAGGTGCTCAAAACGTGGAAACCTGTACAAGAGTGGAGGTCTATAAGAAGCTACTCTCAGCAGAAATTCAAGTTTTGTGCCATCATAGTTCTCAAGTAATTCCCACTCATAGTATGTCTCATGTACTATATGGTAAAACAAAAAATCAATTATAACTCCTGAACTAGAAGTGCTCGAAACGTGGAAACATGCACAAGAGTAGAGGTCTATGAGAATCTACTCTCTGCAGAAATTGATGTTTTTAGCCATCACAGTTCTCGAGTAATTCCCACTCATATTATGTCCCATGTACTATATGGTGAAACAGAAAATCAATCATAACTCCTGAACTAGAGGTGCTCGAAACATGGAAACCTGCACAAGAGTAGAGATCTATGAGTAGCTATTCTCAGCAGAGATTGACGTTTTGAGCCATCACAGTTCTCAAGTGATTCCCACTCATAGTATGTCCCATGTACTATATTATGATAAATCAAAAATCAATTATAACTCCTAAACTAGAGACGCTCAAAACGTGAATCCTGCACAAGAGTAGAGATTCATGAGAAGCTACTCTCGCCAGAGATAGACGTTTTGAGCCATCACATTCCTCATGTAATTCCCACTCATAGTATGTCCAATGTACTATGGTAGAACAAAAAATCAATTTTAACTCCTGAACTAGAGGTGCTCAGAATGTGGAAACCTGCACAAGAGTAGAGGTCCATGAGGAGCTACTCTCAGCAGAAATAGACGTTTTGAGCCATCACATTTCTTATGTAATTCCCACTCATAGTATGTCCAAATGTACTATATGATAAATCAATAATCGATTATAACTCCTGAACCAGAGGTGCTCAGAACGTGGAAACCTGCACAAGAGTGGAGATTCATTAGTAGCTATTCTCAGAAGAAGTTGACGTTTTGAGCCATCACAGTTCCCAAGTTATTCTCACTCATAGTATGTCCCATGTACTATATGATAAATCGAAAATCGATTATAACTCCTGAACTGGAGGTGCTTAAAAAGTGGAATCATGCACAAGAGTAGAGGTCTATGGGAAGCTTCTCTGAGCAGAGATTAACGTTTTGATTCATCACAGTTCTCAAGTAATTCCCACTCATAGTATGTCCCATGTACTATATGATAAATCAAAAATCAATTATTACTCCTGAACTAGAGGTGCTCAAAACGTGGAAACCTGCACAAGAGTAGAGATCTATGAGGAGCTACTCTCTGCAGAAATTGATGTTTTAGCCATCACAGTTCTCGAGTAATTCCCACTCATAGTATGTCCCATGTACTATATGGTGAAACAGAAAATCAATCATAACTCCTGAACTAGAGGTGCTCGAAACATGGAACCTGCACAAGAGTAGAGATCTATGAGAAGCTACTCTCAGCAGAGATTGACGTTTTGAGCCATCACAGTTCTCAAGTGATTCCCACTCATAGTATGTCCCATGTACTATATTATGATAAATCAAAAATCAATTATAACTCCTGAACTAGAGGTGCTCAAAACGTGGAAACCTGCACAAGAGTAGAGATCCATGAGAAGCTACTCTCGCCAGAAATGGACGTTTTGAGCCATCACATTCCTCATGTAATTCCCACTCATAGTATGTCCAATGTACTATGGTAGAACAAAAAATCAATTTTAACTCCTGAACTAGAGGTGCTCAGAATGTGGAAACCTGCACAAGAGTAGAGGTCCATGAGGAGCTACTCTCAGCTGGAATTGACGTTTTGAGCCATCACAGATCTCAAGTAATACCCACTCATTGTATTTCCCATGTACCATAAGGTTAAACAAAAAATCAATTACAACTCCTGAACTAGAGGTGCTCAGAACGTGGAAACCTGCACAAGAGTAGAGATCTATGAGAAGCTACTCTCAGCAGGAATTCACGTTTTGTGCCATCACAGTTCTCAAGTAATTCCCACTCATAGTATGTCCCATGTACTATATGGTGATACAGAAAATCAATCATAACTCCTGAACTAGAGGTGCTCGAAACATGGAAACCGGCACAAGAGTTGAGATCTATGAGTAGCTATTCTCAGCAGAAATTGACGTTTTGAGCCATCACAGTTATCAAGTAATCCCCAATCATAGTATGTCCCATGTACTATATAATAAACAAAAAATCAATTATAACTCTTGAGCTGGAGGTTCTCAAAACGTGGAATCCCGCACAAGAGTAGAGGTTTATGAGAAACTATTCTCGGCAGGAATTGACGTTTTGAGTCATCACAGTTCTCAAGTAATTCCCACTCGTACTATATCTCATGTACTATATGGTGATACAGAAAATCAATCATACCTCCTGAACTAGAGGTGCTCGAAACATGGAAACCTGCACAAGAGTAGAAATCTATGAGTAGCTATTCTCAGCAGAAATTGACGTCTTGAGCCATCACAGTCCTCAAGTGATTCCCACTCATAGTATGACCCATGTACTATATTATGATAAATCAAAAATCAATTATAACTCCTAAACTAGAGACGCTCAAAACGTGAATCCTGCACAAGAGTAGAGATTCATGAGAAGCTACTCTCGCCAGAAATGGACGTTTTGAGCCATCACATTCCTCATGTAATTCCCACTCATAGTATGTCCAATGTACTATGGTAGAACAAAAAATCAATTTTAACTCCTGAACTAGAGGTGCTCAGAATGTGGAAACCTGCACAAGAGTAGAGGTCCATGAGGAGCTACTCTCAGCTGAAATTGACGTTTTGAGCCATCACAGATCTCAAGTAATACCCACTCATAGTATTTCCCATGTACCATAAGGTTAAACAAAAAATCAATTACAACTCCTGAACTAGAGGTGCTCAAAACGTGAGAACCTGCACAATAGTAGAGATCTGAGAGAAGTTACTCTCAGCAGGAATTCACATTTTGTGCCATCACAGTTCTCAAGTAATTCCCACTCATAGTATGTCCCATGTACTATATGGTGATACAGAAAATCAATCATAACTCCTGAACTAGAGGTGCTCGAAACATGGAAACCGGCACAAGAGTTGAGATCTATGAGTGGCTATTCTCAGCAGAAATTGCCGTTTCGAGCCATCATAGTTCTCGAGTGATTCCCACTCATAGTATGTCCCATGTACTATATTATGATGAATCAAAAATCAGTCATAACTCCCGAACTAGAGACGCTCAAAACGTGAATCCTGCACAAGAGTGGAGATTCATGAGTAGCTATTCTCAGAAGAAGTTGACGTTTTGAGCCATCACAGTTCCCAAGTTATTCTCACTCATAGTATGTCCCATGTACTATATGATAAATCAAAAATCGATTATAACTCCTGAACTGGAGGTGCTTAAAAAGTGGAATCCTGCACAAGAGTAGAGGTCTATGAGAAGCTACTCTGAGCAGAGATTGAAGTTTCGATTCATCACAGTTCTCAAGTAATTCCCACTCATAGTATGTCCCATGTACTATATGATAAATCAAAAATCAATTATTACTCCTGAACTAGAGGTGCTCAAAACGTGGAAACCTGCACAAGAGTAGAGATCTATGAGAAGCTACTCTCGGCAGGAATTCACGTTTTGTGCCATCACAGTTCTCAAGTAATTCCCACTCATAATATGTCCTGTGTACTATATGGTAAAACAAAATATCAATCTTAGGTCTATGAGATGATATTCTCAGCAGAAATTGACGTTTTGATCAATCACAGTTCTCAAGTAATTCCCATTCATAGTATGTCCCATGTAATATATGGTGAAACAAAAAATCAATAATAACTCCTGAATCAGAGGTGCTCAAAACGTGGAAACCTGCACAAGAGTAGAGGTCCATGAGAAGCTACTCACAGCAGAAATTGACGCTCTGAGCCATCACAGTTCTCAAGTAATTCCCATTCATAGTATGTCCCATGTAATATATGGTGAAACAAAAAATCAATTATAACTCCTGAACTGGAGGTGCTCGAAACGTGGAAACATGCACAAGAGTAGAGGTCTATGAGAAGCTACTCTCAGCAGAAATTGACGTTTTGAGCCATCACATTTCTCAAGTAATTCCCACTCATAGTATGTCCCATGTACTATATGGTAAAACAAAAAATCAATCATAGGTCTATGAGAAGCTATTCTCAGCAGAATTTGACTTTTTGATCCATCACAGTTCTCAAGTAATTCCCATTCATAGTATGTCTCATGTAATATATGTTTTTTTTTGTTTTTTTTAATCACATTACTATTGCTATCTAGTCTTGAGACTAATGAGCAAATTTATCAAACCCAATTTACTAATTGTATATAATATGGACTACAGTGAAACTCTCTTTAGAATTTCTTACTGCTACCTACTAATAATTATTATGTACATCTATTAACTGTACTACTTAAGCTAGATTTCACTCAATCACTGCTCTGCTTTTTCACTAGACACCACTTTCACTGCACACCAATTCAAATGGTTTCCTTCTTTTCAGTCTCCGCACCAACCCTCCGTTGTCTAGCAGCTGGATTGCTTCGACGTTCGTGTGTTGGTGGAGCCGTTCTTCATGACTTTCTGCATACCTTTGAATCTCACAGGATACCATGTTGACTCCCAGGTCCCTATGGATGTCGCTGTTCCGCACATACCAGGGAGCATCAACGATGTTTCGGAGCACCTTGTTCTGGAATCTTTGTATGATGGTGACGTTGCTCTGTTTGGTGCAGCCCCATAGTTGTATTCCACAGGTCCAAACAGGTTTGAAGATCTGCTTGTAGAGGAGCAATTTGTTTGGTATTGAAAGTGATGAGTTTCTTCCAATATGCCAGTAGAATTTCTTGTATTTTATGTTCAGTTCTTTTTTTTCTTTTTGACATGCTCTTTCCAGCGAAGCTTAGCATCAAGAGTCATACCTAGGTATTTAGCTTGATTTTCATGTGGTATATTAATTCCATTGATGTTGATTGGAAGGTACACAGCTCTCTTGTTGGTGAAGTTAACATGAATCGACTTTTCCTCATTGAGCTTCATTCTCCACTTTTTGGTCCAGTCTTGTATCTTGTTGACAGATCTCTGAAGCTTCGCTGTTGCAATACAAACATCACTGTCTACTGCTAGTAGGGCGGTGTCATCTGCGAACGTGGCTGTGGTATTCTCCTCCAAATTAGGGATATCACTAGTGAAGAGAAGATAAAGGACTGGTCCTAAAACACTTCCTTGCGGAACTCCTGCTTTTATCTCTCTTAGATCAGAATATGAATCTTCATATTTGACTCTAAAGTACCTTCCTGTCAAATATGATTGCAATATTTCTGTAAATGCTTAGGAAGCATTTTCTTCAGTTTATAAAGAAGTCCCTCATGCCATACTTTGTCAAAAGCTTGCCCTATGTCGAGAAAAACTGCTGAACAAACTTTTTTTCTTCCAAGCTCTTCTCTATTATATTAACTATCCTATGTACTTGATCAATTGTGGAGTGTTTTTTTCTGAAACCAAATTGATGATTAGGAATTAATTGCTTTCTCTCAATTATTGGCTTGAGTCTACTCAATAATATCCTCTCAAACAACTTTGATAACACAGGTAACAATGAAATTGGTCTGTATGAAGCTACTTCATGTGGTTCTTTTCCTGGCTTGAGTAACATTATAACTTCAGCTACTTTCCAGACTCCTGGTACAAATCTGAGTCTGAATGAAGCATTCAGGATGTTTGTTAGCTTGATGACTGCTTTCCTTGGTAGATGCTTCAGGACTAAGCCAGTTATCAGGTCAAATCCTGGAGTTTTCTTAGCATTCATAAGTTTTATTTCCTTTCTCCCTTCTTCTACTGAGACATTCATTAGTTCTTGATTTTCCTGCATGATGTTACCTTCAATTTCTAGATCTTCTTGAGGTGCAACGTTTGGCTGGAAGACATTCACAAGATGATCAGCAAATGCCTGTGCCTTTTCTTCATTATTCTTGGCCCATTGTCTATTCAGTTTCCTAATAGGGGGAACTTGTTGGATGGGTGTTTTTATTTTCTTAGAAGCCTTCCATAGTGAGTAATCAGTGTTGCCTTGTCCTGTCAAATTACTCAAGTAACTGTTGATTGATTCATTTTTAATAAACTGTATCTCTCTTTTCAGTTCCTGTGTGAGAGTATTCAGTAATCTTTTATCTTGAGGAGAACGTGAATGCTGCCACCTCCTTCTAGCTCTTCTTTTCTCTGCAATCATTTCTCTTATTTCCAATGGATAATTATTTCCTACTGTTCTTCGTTTCCTAGTCTGCGGAGTATTACACCAGGCTGCATGTTGTATATCAGTAACAAATTTTTCCAGCTCCTCATCTATTTGATCTGCAGTTGTTAATGGTGAATTCAGGTTAATTCTTTCCTCCAACACTTGCTGAAAGCCATCCCAATCTGTATACTTATTAACTAGTATGGGATAATTATTTTGTTTTTGTAAAATAGTGTCACTCAACTTCAGAATAATTGGAGAGTGGTCTGAATTCAGATCAAAACTTTCCTCTACTTGCAAATAGTTTACTGAAATGTTTTTGATTATGAAAAAGTCTATGAGATCAGGTATCTTACTTGTATCTGTAGGCCAATAAGTTGGTTTTCCAGTTGAAAGAGATTCACATCTTGACTCTCTTACAGCTTTGTAAAGTACCTTGCCCTTATGAGTTGTTAATCGTGATCCCCAATGAATGTGTTTTGAATTGAAGTCACCGCCAAGGATAAATCTCGTTCCCAACATATCAAACATTGATAGATGATCTTCTTTTCTGAATGAATATCGAGGAGGACAGTAGACAGCTGCAACTACAAATCGATAATTAACTGCTTCCACACATACTCCTATCAATTGAATTCGTTCAGTTTCTAATTTAACGTGTTCATTATGCTGAATGCTCTCTTTGATTATGATTGAACTCCCCCCTCTCGCAACATTGTTGGGATGTAAGGCGTGGTAGGTCCTGTAACCTTTAAATTTTATGTAGGACTGTTTTGTAAAGTGAGACTCAGAAATGAGACAAATATCTACATTATCTATGTTTAGAACTGCTTCCAATTCCAGTTGTCGTTGTAAGAGTCCATTTGCGTTCCATTCCATTATGTTTAGTGAACGGATCATTTTGGTTTTTGTTGTCTATTATTGTCTAATTTCTCGATGCGAGATTGAAGGGATGAAATTATTTTCTCTTGTTTATCAAGTTTAGATAAGATGAGCTGTAGGATTTGTGAGGTGTCTTTTACTTCTTCATTTTTCTTCATCTGCGATTTATTTTCTTTGGATACGATTTCGGCGAAAGTCATTCTCTTTTCTGTGGGCCTACTTTGATGTTGAGTGGGCCTACTTTGAGAATTAGCCACATTCCGAGCCTGAGAATCGACAACATTTTTTGATGTTATATTCTTACTGGCTACCCTACTCGAGTTACGTATTTTTTGTAACTCAATTGCTACAGAGCAACCACGGTAGCTTGCAGGATGAGCTTCACCACAATGAATGCATTTCGGTAGTGCTTCACTAGGTTTGGTACACTCCTTTGATGCATGTTTTCCAGCGCACTTCACACATCTGGCCTCCTTGTTGCAATAAGCCTGAGTGTGGTTGAAAGCCTGGCAACGCTTACATTGAGGTATTAGATTAACTTTCTTCAATGCTTCAACTTCTACTCTGCAACCCAGAATATGTTTAAGTTCAAAAACCTTCTTAACATTCTCTTCTGCGCTGAACGAAATCATGAACATGTCTAATGGTTCTTTAGTTTTCCACTTCAACTTATTCACTACATCTACCACTAGCAATCCCTTAGCCTTTAAGTCCTCCATTATGGATTCTATACTACAGGAGTGATGAAGTTTTTTTATCATCACTCTTATGGGTCTCACCTGTTTGTTTTCATACGAGTGCCAGTTGAAACCATCGTTGATTAATTCTTTTGTAATATTTCTGTACGTTTCTGAATCTACTGAATTTACTTTGAAAGTCTCTCTACTCAAGAGCTTATTCTAAATTTTTCATCTGAAGTCACTTTTTTCAAACTTTTATGAAGAGACTCCAGGCTCTTTATACCATCCACTATGATTGGTGGCGGTGGCGTTTCTTTCTTCTTGTTCTTTACTTCCTCACTTTATTCTTCTGCAATGAGGTGATTTTGTTCAACTGACGATGGTTACCAGTAGGCTCATTCTTTGGTTCAGGAGACAAAGTACTATTTAGTTTCCTCTTCTTTGTAGTACGTTTGTTACGGGCCCTGATCCACACAGTCTCTTTTGCCAACTCCTCCTCATTAGTTGAGTAGTTTTCAGCAACTGCTAGACTGCATGGTTGTTGAATGTTCTGTTCTATTTTTTGAAATCGCAATTCTAAGTCTTCAATTCTCCGCTGAAGTTCTACGTTGCTCTTCTCTAGCTGCTTTCTCTTCTCATCCGACTCCTTCCAGGCGATGGAGAGTGCATGCTCGGCGGCTGAATGGAGCTTATTTGATTAAATATAACGATCCGGTGAACACTGGATCTCTGATGGTTTGGTGGTGTCCATGTGCTCGATGTAGCTTTCCTCGTCTTCTTGCTCTTCAAACTCCGGGGCAAGAAAACTAGGTAGTTTCAACAATTTTCCACTTGACGTAGCCATAGTCAATAATTTGCGAACATACTTTTCGAAAAGCCCTCGTACTCACTCACGATCGCGGAAACGCGAGCGCGAACGAAAATTGAAGGCCGCGCGAAAGTAGGTCACTTCGATTGCATAAAGACGGCGGATTTTAACCGAAATTTGATGCAATGTTTTATTCCACTTAAATACCGTGAACAATCAACTGTTGACTCACTACTTCTACTGCACTACAGGTGCTCAAAACGTGAGAACCTGCACAATAGTAGAGATCTAAGAGAAGCTACTCTCAGCAGGAATTCACGTTTTGTGCCATCACAGTTCTCAAGTAATTCCCACTTATAGTATGTCCCATGTACTATATGATGATACAGAAAATCAATCATAACTCCTGAACTAGAGGTGCTCGAAACATGGAAACCGGCACAAGAGTTGAGATCTATGAGTGGCTAGTCTCAGCAGGAATTGACGTTTTGAGCCATCACAGTTCTCAAGTGATTCCCACTCATAGTATGTAGCATGTACTATATTATGATAAATCGAAAATCAATTAACTCCTGAACTAGAGACGCTCAAAACGTGAATCCTGCACAAGAGTAGAGATCCATGAGAAGCTACTCTCAGCAGAAATAGACGTTTTGAGCCATCACATTTCTTATGTAATTCCCACTTATAGTATGTCCATTGTACTATATGATAAATTAAAAATCGATTATAACTCCTGAACCAGAGGTGCTCAGAACGTGGAAACCTGCACAAGAATGGAGATTCATGAGTAGCTATTCTCAGAAGAAGTTGACGTTTTGAGCCATCACAGTTCCCAAGTAATCCTCACTCATAATATGTCCCATGTACTATATGATAAATCAAAAATCAATTATAACTCCTGAACTAGAGGTGCTCAAAAAGTGGAATCCTGCACAAGAGTAGAGGTCTATGGGAAGCTTCTCTGAGCAGAGATTAACGTTTTGATTCATCACAGTTCTCAAGTAATTCCCACTCATAGTATGTCCCATGTACTATATGATAAATCAAAAACCAATTATCACTCCTGAACTAGAGGTGCTCAAAACGTGGAAACCTGCACAAGAATAGAGATCTATGAGAAGCTACTCTCAGCAGGGAATCACGTTTTGTGCCATCACAGTTCTCAAGTAATTCCCACTCATAATATGTCCTGTGTACTATATGGTAAAACAAAAAATCAATCTTAGGTCTATGAGATGATATTCTCAGCAGAAATTGACGTTTTGATCAATCACAGTTCTCAAGTAATTCCCATTCATAGTATGTCCCATGTAATATATGGTGAAACAAAAAATAAACTATACTCCTGAATCAGAGGTGCTCAAAACGTGGAAACCTGCACAAGAGTAGAGGTCCATGAGAAGCTACTCTCAGCTGAAATTGACGTTTTGAGCCATCACAGATCTCAAGTAATACCCACTCATAGTATTTCCCATGTACCATAAGGTTAAACAAGAAATCAATTACAACTCCAGAACTAGAGGTGCTCAAAACGTGGAAACCTGTACAAGAGTAGAGGTCCATGATGAGCTACTCTCAGCAGAAATTGACGTTTTGAGTCATCACAGTTCTCAAGTAATACCCACTCAAAGTATTTCCAATGTACTGTATAGTTGAACAAAAAATCAATTATAACTCCTGAACTAGAGGTGCTCGGAACGTGGAAACCTGCGAAAGAGTAGAGTTCTATGAAGAGGAACTCTCTGCAGGAAATGACGTTTTTAGCCTACACAGTTCTCGAGTAATTCCCACTCATAGTATGTCCCATGTACTATACGGTGAAACAGAAAATCAATTATAACTCCTGAACCAGAGGTGCTCAAAACGTGGAAACCTGCACAAGAGTAGAGATCTATGAGAAGCTTCTCTCAGCAGGAATTCACGTTTTGTGCCATCACAGTTCTCAAGTAATTCCCACTCATAGTATGTCCCATGTACTCTATGGTAAAACAAAAAATCAATCATAGGTCTATGAGAAGCTATTCTCAGCAGAATTTGACGTTTTGATCCATCACAGTTCTCAAGTAATTCCCATTCATAGTATTCCCATGTACTATATGGTAAAACAAAAAATCAATCATAACTCCTGAACTAGAGGTGCTCAAAACATGGAACCTGCACAAGAGTAGAGGTCCATGGGAAGCTACTTTCAGCAGAAATTGACGTTTTGCGGCCATTACAGTTCTCTAGTAATTTTGACTCATAGTATTTCCCATGTACTATATGGTTAAACAAAAAATCAATTATAACTCCTGAACTGGAGGTGCTCAGAACGTGGAAACCTGCACAAGAGTAGAGGTCTATGAGAAGCTATTCTCAGCAGAAATTGACGTTTTGAGCCATCACAGTTCTCAAGTAATTCCCACTCATAGTATGTCTCATGTACTATATGGTGAAACAAAAAATCAATCATAACTCCTGAACCAGAGGTGCTCGAAACATGGAACCTGCACAAGAGTGGAGGTCCATGGAGAGCTACTCTAAACAGAAATTGACGTTTTGAGCCATCACAGTTCTGAAGTAATTTCCACTCATAGTATGTCTCATGTACTATATGATAGATCAAAAATCAATTATAACTCCTGAACTAGAGGTGCTCAAAACGTGGAAACCTGCACAAGAGTAGAGGTTCATTTGAAGCTACCTCAGCAGAGATTATCGTTCCGCGCCATCACAGTTCTCAAGTAATTCCCACTCATAGTATGTCCCATGTTTTATAGGGTAAAACAAAGAATCAATTATTAGTCCTGAACTAGAGGTGTTCAAGACGTGGGAACATGCACGAGAGTAGAGGTTCATGGGAAGCTACTCTTAGCAGAAATCGACGTTTTGAGCCATCATCGAGTACAGTCAATTGTCCAATTCTTGAAGCAAAGGCAATTAACAATAAATAGTAAGAAATGTCAATTCCTACAATTCAAAAGTAAATATAATTCAGTAGAGGATAGAGAAATAAATGTGTTTGTAGAGGAAAATGAATTAGACCAAGAAGAGAAAGTAGCATTCTTGGGAATTTTATTGGACAGGAAATTAACATGGCATCCTTACATTGAGAGGATATGTAATAAGATATCATCTGGGGTATTTGTCCTGCGGCAGCTTGCTAGGCTGAATGATAAAAAACTACTGTTAACTGCTTACCATGAACTTATACTATTTCATATTAGGTATGCTATTTTAGTATGGGGTAATTCATCTCAACAAAATATGGACAGGGTGTTTAAGATTCAAAAGAAGGCACTCAGATGTATAGAGAAAGTGAATAGGTTAGACTCTTGTGGGCCTTTATTTAAAAAGCTTGGTCTATTAACTGTGCCATCTTTGTATGTATATGAAGTTGTAATGCATGTGAAAACGAGTGGTGTGATCCAGAATTCAGATGTTCATGAGTATAATACGCGAAACAGAGCAGATTATCATATAATGGGTCACAATAGTAGGTTATTCGAACAAAAACCAGATTATATTGGTAGGAAATTTTATAACAAGCTACCTCAAATCTTGAAAAGTAATGATGATAAAAAATATTTAGTTGATAGAGCTTTTTATAGTGTACAAGAATTCCTTTCAAACCTAAACTAGGTTGAACTACTTAGTGTTAGAATTATTATGTAATAACATGACTTGTCTTATACTCCATGACTGGAGTCTTTAGGACGGAAAAAAAAAAGCTTGTTACCTCATGCATGAGGAAAAACGTACCAGAAATATAATGCAGTGTTTTTTTTTGGAGGGCGCTGGAGAACTCATTTTCTGAGTACAGAAAATAACGTACAGCGCATAAAGATATATCGTTTCAAAGTTGAAAAAACGCTCTAAATTTCGTAGATTCAAATTACTCTGTATCTCTTGCATAAAGAAGTTATAATTGAATGAAATTTGAACAAATTCAGAAAAACAGTTTTTTGGGCTTTTGTAGGTATAACTAAAAAAATATATTTTTTAGAGGAAAATTCCATGAAACAAAAATTGTAGAGGAATATTTTCGTCTGAAAATACGGTTGAATATCTTGAACGGTTATTGAAATACAAGCGATATAGCAAAACCTGAAAATGTTGGCGGCCATCTTGTTTCCGAGGTGTTTGCCTGTGATTTCAACTTATCATCATCACGATCCTCATTATGCTAGACCTTACGAAGAAATTGAGACATCTTTCACGGCTGTTACTCCAAAATGATCACGAAATGACATTTGCGCCCGGACTAAGAATCAAAATTTTGTGAATCAGTAGAAAGAAAATAGAAAAACAGATCTACCGAAGGCTGTTGGATGGCGCAATTATTATGACAGCTGATTTTCATTTCTGTGTGTGGTCAGCTCACAAATCTTCTCCCATAAGGATTACATGTAAACTTTGGAGGACCGTAGGAAAGAGTCCTGAGGTAGGATCATGAATTTGATAGGCCATGAACCTGCTCCTAAACATAACAAACACAACTAAAAAAAATCATCAAATACGGTGCACACATAAAAAAGTTATTGCATGTCAAAATTTGAGGCTCGATTTTAATTTATATAGAAGATAGATAAGTCTGAATAAGTAACTGGATATGTGACTAATAACTAAAATATGTGATAAATGTAACTGAATGAGTAACTGATATTTGAATAAGTAACTGGCTTCGGGGGATTTTTATGAATTTTATCTATATAGATAATTATCCAACTCCAAAATAAATAATTTACTGAATATCAAATAATTCTAAACACCGAAGACAGCACAATAATTAATTGAGACAAAGCAATGTCTTTAACCTGAGGCCGCATTGCTGGATGGTTACACAGAGAACAGTCATTTAGTTTTAGCATAGATGGAGGATAAGTAGTAAGAAGTATACTATTATTATTATTGTCTGTAGTATTAGTCAGGGCGTTGAGAATAAAATACATGGGTGGTTATGGAGCAGCACACACTCTTGTTTACTATCTATCGACGGCTGTTGGATGACGTAATGATTATAACAGCTGATTTTTATTTCTGTGTTTGGCCAGCTCTCAAATCTTCTCCCATAAGGATTACATGTAAACTTTGAAGGACCGTGGGAAAGAGTCCTGAAGTCGGATTATAAATTTGATAGGCCATAAACCTGGTCCTGAACATAAGGAACACAACTAAAAAAAATCATCAAATTCGGTGCACACATAAATAAGTTATTGAATGTCAAAATTTGAGGCTCGATTTTTATCTATATAGATTATAATTATACTGATGAACCGTTCAAGTCATATCAAATTATGTAAAAAAATCGTTAGTTTGCTCTTTCAGGTCATGTTCGCTTGTACAACCGTAATTTGGCGTGTACAAGTATACTTGACATGCCCGCGGTATTGTTAGTGGCTGGCCCAACTTATGGAAAAACATGATGTGATTTCTTGGAATGATGACTCCCATTCTCATCTTATCCTCATTTCCACTACTCTTGTTTCTTATAATAGTTTGTATGATTTTAGCGTGCATGATTTGAATGGAAGATGGCACAATACTACCTCTTCCTCTATGGAAAAAAGCTTATTGCAGTAAATCATGATCTTACAACATAATCTTATGTTGGTTTGCACCAAACACTTGATAAAAATAGAGCGATTCAAAATAGCTATGTTGATTTTGGTGGTTGAGTCTCAGCATCAGCGTATTTATTATTATAGAAACAGTTAGCAATGAATGGCATGAATTATTTTGTGATTATTATTCAACGGAGTTTGAGCGATACGTTCGGGCTTGCGCAGCCCACGTACCGCCGGAACTGTAAGGTGGTGGTTTCACCCAATGCAGGCTAAACTCCTCCGTGATTCTCGCCTACCGACTTGGCAGTGCTGCCGGGTAGTAGATCGCACCTCACGTGATATGCTAAACGCAGGTGCTCATTTGTAAGAGTGACGTTAACGCGTGGTGTCGCTGCCAGAACCATGTTATTTCATTGGCAGAGTTGTATATTGATATTTGTAACAAGCTGTAACAAAAAATCATTAAAGCCCCTCTAGCGGACAGCCACCAATCAGATAAGAGATCGAGGTATTATTTTGTTCCTAACACTACAAAATAAGATTGAGACTAATGAAGAATGCCTGATTCAGTGAATGCATGAACTATTAAAACTTGCAATGGTCAGTTTCCATTTACAAGTGTATGATGATGTCCATTTCTGAGCAGCAGTCCAACGGTATGAGGGAATAGCACTCAAAAAGTAACTAAAATTTGAACATGTATCATGGATGTGTCACAAACAGACATTTCCATTTATCTGGTTCAGCACACCGTTATCTATCAATGATTGCCGTCTGTAGAGGGAGAGAAGGGGTCAATCGAACGATCAAATATTTCACTGGCGCTGGGAAATTCCAGACACGTTCCTTGACCCAGTCCCCTGAGTAAAGAGTGACATGTATAGGTCAACAACATTATCACAGTAACATGCATGTGTGACACATTTGAATGTTGAACCTATTCGCATGAATTTCAAATATATGAACCATAAATTAACCATCCTTTCAGATATATTGTACTTTTAGAAGAAAATGACCATAGTACGTAATAAACGATGATTTGTCACTTCAAATTCATATTTCTCATTTATTACTCATCCACCATTAAGATAATTATGTTCTACGAGAGAAATGATCCTACGTGAAAACTATGAATCTGCACTTCGAATTCAAAATATCTCTGCTAAATAATGAACAAGTTTCCCTAGTAATTTCTGTTTTGATTATCAATTTTTACTCTGAGAGTAAGTTATCAAGCATATTTTAATATAGATCCAGTGTAATTACTGTTTTTTGGTGTGTTTAAATTATGTTTTGCCTACATTCAAATTCTTAAGATGAAGTGTTTTTGGAAGTTGTATATTTCCTTGGAAATTGGATGTGACCATAAAGTTTTGAGCACCCCTCTACCTTCGTATAAACATTTTCTCATATCCCCCTACCATTGCCGAAATTGAAGTATGGTTGCAACGGGCTGAAGGTTTGATGAAATATCAAATTTCTTCACCATTAAAAGCCATTCAATAATAAAATAAATACAATAATATTATTGGAAACCAAAAACCAATGGTTTCCTCGCCTTAGCTGAGGCGGGGTGAAAAAGTACCGTAATGAAAAGGGAGATTATTTCCTTGAACCATCGGTAATTGGAAAAAATAATACAGCCAATTCATAACACCTCAAAGTAACTCAACTCAAGAAGTGAGTTAGTAGAAGAATTAACTAGGAGGGATATTTTACCAATAGTACTAACCTCATATATATGTATATGAAAACTAGAAATTCGTGGTCGGTAGTTCATGAATAACTGAACTATAAGTTCAGTAGTAACAAAACAATCGGGAAGTGATGACGATTCTTAAACAAAATATCAACTATATGGTTAACTTGAATTGATTTGAAATTTCAATTATAAAAATCAATTATTATTCAAAAATACAGACTACACCTACACATTGAGATCTTAAAATAATGGGATACAAACATTCAATTGATTGTAGCAAGCTCATCCAATCACAAGCAGGTTCATTCATAAGCTGAATGGAAAGTATTCTACCTAGAAAACGGCCTCAGTATTTGAGAGAATCTCTTCAGAAACCTTCAAGCTCCAAGTCTCGAAACCCATTGGGTCCTGCTTATTTTCCTGTAAAAGTAGCTTCTCCAACTTTCAATTATTTCTATTGTACAGTAACGAGGCTTTGACTACAAACGATGTGGCTCTTTTCTCTCTCACATTCACTCTCTTCTTGGTCGCACCCTCTATCCCTCTCTCTTCCACCTGATTCTCTCCAATGTCCAACCTATCTGAGATGGAAGATGAGATGGCCGTACAGTATAGAATTCCGTCGTTCTCTACGAAATAAGTTCCTATTGTGTTTGTAAATGAAACTGAGCTTGTAACGTGAAAGCTTGACTCTGGAGAGACAACTTGATGTTTCTATCCTGATTGCCTTTTCCCTCCAATCGAATTTTGGTAGGAGCTTTTCCAAATTTACTGAGAATTTATCATTGTGTTTTTCCGATAGTTTACAACCTGAATACTTATTGCGTTTTTTGTAAAGTCAATATTATTGAATATACTGATTTTCGTCAGAAGCAGGTGTGAAGCTGCCTCTCCAAGTCTTGAAGACTAAGAGATGCCTCCATCCAATATCAAGATGATTTGTCATTCTATCTCTAAGTTATTTCTAGAGATTTGCGATAATTGAGAAGAATTGTTGGAGAAGAAGGAAATTCTACTGTATCATGGAATTCATTAATGAATTAGTCGAAAAATAATTCCATAGTACCCACCTTTATTTTGTTTTTTAAAACTTTTTTTTATTTTAAACACAATTACAACTAGCTAGCTTCGGTATATTCAATCCATTTGGAATATAACATTAAATCCATTACATTGAATTCATGAACCGAAATTAGTTGTCATTGTGTTCCATATAAGAAGTTTTAAAAAACAAAAGGGTACTTTGGAATTATTTTTCACCAACAAATCAAGTAACCCTAATAGAATCCTTTATCGTGAATAAATGTTTTTCATATTCACTTCATGACACAACTATTCACTATATCGTGATCTAGGATTAACTTCAGAATAGTCCAGCATCCACAAACTGTTTTCATTTAAAATTACATTTTCATTGTTTCCTCTTTCAAAGTAGGCCGGCCTAATGAGATGAAATTAACAAAAACTGATTGATGCTGATCTGAGGCTCTCTTACGCTAATAGAGAGGTTATCTGTAATTCCACAAAACTCCACTTCTATTTGGTAATTATTTCAGTACTGACACTGTAATTAGAAAGAAGTGTTTATTATTCAAGTACGTCAATTACACAAGAAGCTTTCTTCCATTAAAAATAGAAGAGAAGGTGAAAACTTTTCAAAGATGTTGAACGAGTCGCATCTAACACAAATGAAGCTTGTGACAAATTAAATTCATTATTGCGCTGTATTCTGTCTCTCTGTTTTCATATTCCAGTTTTCAGCTCAGCAGTAGCTTCGAGTGAGTCCTTCAATTAATAAACTTATCTTGGCTTGATGTTGACTAATCTTCTAACGAGTTTTCTTTGAGTTTAATTTCATAACTGTAGAAAATATTTTTACAATTTTTATTCCATTACTCACAACACTACTCAGCTTTATTTTATAACTCATTACAGGAAACTGGAAACTAGGCCATATTGATCTCATCATTCTTAAATTGGAATATCATTCTTTTCCCACTGTGATGTTGCCCAAGTGTCCTGTGATCTTTTATTTTTTGTTTGATATAGTATTATTTCATATTATCATAATCAAAATTGCATTTATTTCCACATTGTTCAACAGTTATTTGGTTCATACAAGTAATTTTTCAAATATATTGAATAAGAATGAGAATAAGAATCTTCATTATCATAGACATTGTTGAAAATGCATTGATAAACGTCAAAAATAGGTACTAGATAAAAGATAATACAAATACATGCAAATGATATTAGCCTACAAATATTTGGTCCAGTCAGTTACATAAAATTCTTGAATGTTATATAAACTTTCAGCTTTCAGTACAGTTTTCAATTTCATTTTAAGATTGTAAGAGGCAATGCCTTAATGTCTAGTGGTAATGAATTGTACAGTTTAACAGATGTACAGAATTTTTTAGTGACGTGGTGAACCTGAGCTAGCCTTGGATAGCCATCAATGTTGTTTGTTATTCATGAGCCAGCATTAATGAAATATTCCATCTTCTATTTGAACCAAAATATTATAATTGAATCATGGAAGCTGAAATGAAAGTTATAAAACCTGAACGCTTCGCATTACCTTTTTCATATTGACTACTACTTTTGAAAGCTCTCATTCACACTGACTTAAATAACTTAGATGAGAGCTTATTATTAAATTTTCAACTTTCTCCAAGTACCTTATTATTCTACAACATTGTTCCATTCAGGTGAAATTGAATGAATCTCATTCAATATAATTTTAGCAAAAGGAGAGTCATATTTTATCGGTGAAAGTAAGTTGCTTGAATGATTACTCAAGCAAGTACAAGTTGTTCTTTGATCAGTTGATAGGGACTGAAACATGAATCGAAGCTTCAAACAACTTATACCGTACCAATTACGAGGATCAATTTACCTCAGTTACTTCGAAACAATCAAACAAGAATATTGAAAGTTTGTCCACAGAATCATGACGAGCGTTGATAATTGTCTGGGAATAATAATTATGAACCAATGAGCTCTCCCAAATCAATTAACTGATGCAGAGAATTTGAATAAATTGAAACAGATATTGATAAATACATCCTTTCAAAGTGAAAGATCAAACTTCAAAGTTCTCAAAGTCTTATATTCGAGCAATCGTCAACAGGTATTAATCTGCTTATAACTTATTTCACAAGCTACTTAGATTCATTATGGCTTCATTGGTCACAAAGTTCAATATTAGAGAGAGAAGGGCTGAATGTGGACTGTAACAGGATCGTTGAGTTGTTGGAAGTTCACAACAAAAGTAAGGAGATGGTACCTATTCTCAATATCACACAATAAGAATCATTCATCCACAAAGACCAAACACCTGATATAATTTTAATTCCATTTAGTGGTCATTTCTATAATAGCCCAGTCAACGAAGTGTTATAAAGGGAAAAGTTTGGTAGACAATTTTTGACCTCGCAGTTCCGTTTAGGTTTTAAGGAGGTAAACATATCAAAAGTCCCCACCCCTGTGCTAAGGGAGTGGGGATGGTTCAAAGGTACTTTTTTTTGGTTTCTCGCATATAACTCGGAAATTATGCATTTTACAGACATGACTATACCTTATAAAATTAAAGCTTACATAATTTCCTACAATATTGATATAACAACTTTTTCTATAATCTCTTCACTTTCCGAGATATCCGCTCTAAAAGATGTGACGTTTTTGAAAAACACATTTTCCTTCAATTTTTTCTACTTTTGCTCTTATAACTTTTTGAATAACGATGGGAAAAACTCATGCTAATCATGAACTCATAGAGCATCAAATTCTCATCAATTTGATGAATAATTTTACAAGTTTACGCACATCCCCACGACTGTTGCAGCAGCTTCAGTGTTGAGTGTGAGATCTTCAGTTATGAAGAAATAGACCAATTGACAAAGGAATTTGGATAGAATGATTTGAATACAATTTTTGACTTCGCACCTTTGTTGGGACCAGTTGGGGGGTGAACATATTAAAAGTCCCCATCCCTACCCCTTGTGCTAAAGGGATGAGGGTGGTTTAAAAGTTGCATTTTTCAATGTTTTGCTTACAAGCTCATATCTTGAGAGAAATACGGTCAACTGAAGTGACTGAAGCTCCATAAATGAAGCTTGATAAATTCTCTGCAATATATGTTCAGTGGTGATTTGTGATATCTACAACAGTTTTTGAGATATACGCTCTTAAAGTGTGAAACTGTTGAAATAACAATAACTCCCAATATGGGTTCAGAAAATCAAAAAATATCTCAGATGCCCTCTTTTCTATAACTAGAGACCTGAATTTGGCTATAGGTAACAATGAAAGAGTGCTCTATATTCTTGGACTTGGCTAAGGCATTTGATTCCGTTGATAGAGGAAAATTGCTTAAAAAGATGGAACTTATGGGGATAAATGGAGTTTCACTTGATTGGTTCAATTCCTACTTAGTAACCGCAAGCAGTTTACTGTCCAAATGGAGTAAACAGCCAGTTAAAAGAGGTAGAATATGGAGTTATCCAGGGCAGCACCTTGGGTCCATTATTATTTTTAATCTATGTAAATAACCTTGCAAAAGTGAACTTAAATAGTAGGATCTACCTTTTTGCGGACGATGCTGCTGTCCTTGTTAGGGGACCTGATTGGGAAACTGTACTGCATAGGGCAAAATGTGATTTAGCCACTTTGAAGTCATGGTTTGACCATAATGTTCTAACACTAAATGTTAGCAAGACAAAGATAATGCCGATTTCCCTTCGGGACTCAAGTGACACATCAGTTGAAGGAATCAAACTCCATACATGTGGGAACATTGAAAATGACTCTTGTGCCTGTGCATCGGTTGGAAGGGTGAACTCTTACAAGTATTTGGGTGTCATTCTGGACAACAGACTTAATTGGACTGCACATGTTGCTTATCAGAACGGTAGACTGAGAAAAATGATTTATGTTTTTCGGCAACTCAGAGAATATCTGAATAGGAATGAACTCCAAACAATCTACTATGCGTTTGTACAGTCCATTATTGAAGGGGGAATTCTAGCTTATGGAGGAGGATACAGATCTATTTTGAACCCACTATTCACCACCCAGAAACTTATAATAAAATCTGCACTTGGAAGGCATCGAGATTACCCATCCAACGCAGTGTTTGAGGATATGAAGGTGCTTGATGTCAGACAATTATATGTTAGAACCTTGGCATCGTACATATTCAAGAATCATGCTAGCATATTTGATACCATTACACATAGTCATGCAACTAGGAGAGCAGTACAGTATAATATTCAAATGCCTAGAGTAAATAGAACTATATTTATTACCAACTCCTACTATATAGCTCACGTTTTGGTGAAACATCTTCCAATAGCTCCAGCGGATTTCGCCAACTATACGATATCTTCATTTAAAATAGCTGTCAAAGGTGGATTTCGAGTATTGGAAGAGATGAGTGCTGTGAGAGATTGATCACTTCGGAGTACAGATTCTAGATTGTAATCTAGATGAATTCAGTTTAGTCTTAAAAATAATAATTGTTATTAAACAATCTTAAAAAATATTTTAAATATTTTTTTATTCAAAATAATCCTATTGAGGCTTCATGTGTGTGTGTGTGTGTGTTTGTGTGAATGTGTTTCGCCGAGTTTTTCTGTGTTTCTTCTTCTGCAATTGGGGTCGGGGTTTGGGGGGTTAATCGGGGACTGGGATAGAGTGGGCAGGTGATTCATTTTTAGTACAGCTTAAAATGAATAATCATTTTATTTATTAATACATATATATAATATTATTGTACCATTTATATATATGTAAAATTACTACATATTTACGAATACAATTTTTGATAGGGAACGGTTGGGGATTGGGGCTTATTTCTTCCTTAATTTTTTATCATTTTTGTAGTTATTAGTAAATGAGTAAAAAATAATAAGTTGATAAGTTAATAAGTATATATTGTACAAGAGTAACCAATAAAGATACCTACCTTGGACTCATTTTCGCACACAGGCAGCAATGCCTATGCGAAAATTTTATTTCCTATTCATATTAATTTGTATTAATTTAAGACTCTTTTCAGTGTACCTTATTCATTGTCAAGTGTATGATTATTTTGTACAGCTGGAATTTGTTTTTTATTATGTTTCTTTGAAATAAAATCTTTTTTGAATTGAATTGAATTGAATTGAATTGAACAGCTTTTAATCCTATTTTTTATGTTCCAGGGCCTACAACTCTCCAACAATGCATCGTAGAAATAAATGCTTACCGTAGATTTGAAGAACTTTGTTTTCTCTTCAATTTGATGTATTATTTCACTACTTAATGTTCTCCTACTATTTTTATAGCAGATTCAATGTGGGGGGTGAAATTTTCAACTCTGCAACAAGTGTCAACTTAGCAGTTCCACACTGCAACCCTAGTGGAAGAGATCCATAGAAATCGATAGAAAAACTCTATTGATATCAATATGTGCTCATGGATATCAATACGTGCTCATGGATATCGATAGAAATCCATGGACACCAATAGAAATCACGGTAAATACAGTCAATGAACTTATATTGATATCACTACAAGTTTAGTGATATCAATAGGAGTTCAAGGATACCAATAGAAATCACGGTAAATACAGTCAATGAACTTATATTGATATCACTGCAAGTTTAGTGATATCATAGAAGCTCATGGATATCAATAGAAATTCAGGGATACCAATAGAAATCACGGTAAATACAGTCAATGAACTTATATTGATATCACCACAAGTTTAGTGATATCAATAGGAATTCATGGATATCAATACACATCACGGTAAATAGAGTCAATGAACTTCTATTGAT
This sequence comes from Nilaparvata lugens, assembly GCF_014356525.2. Taxonomy (NCBI): domain Eukaryota; kingdom Metazoa; phylum Arthropoda; class Insecta; order Hemiptera; family Delphacidae; genus Nilaparvata; species Nilaparvata lugens. The sequence continues at coordinate 23,126,827 of NC_052513.1, read as the reverse complement.
ATCACTGTACATTCAGTGATATCAGAGGTACTCATGGATATCAATAGAAATAATGGTAAATACAGTCAACGAAAATCTATTGTTATCACTGAACTTTTAGTGATATCAAAAAAGTAAATGGGTATCATTAGAAGTTGTAAAAACGTGCTTCCTGGGGAGTTACCTCTTATGATAGAGTCCCATGTTGTGAAGCCATCGTGTAAAGTGGTAAATTGCAAATCCTTTACAGGTGATGCAGTATTTTTGATATTTATAAGAGTGGTTGCTGAAATCCCTATTTTGCAAATAAATTCACAAAAAGTCAAGGCCGTCCGGCTCACAAAATTGCTGGGTTCAAACCGCAGCTCTAGCTCAGTGGTAGATGCATGAATTTTCCAATATGATTAATCACCACAGGGTTCAATGACTGGTGATCATTAATTCTTACCGCTGCTTCCGTGAAGTTCTTGAAGAATACCAATAAGGAAGTCAAAAAGATAGTTGGTGACTGATTACCAGTAACCATGTATCCAATCGAGAATAATGAAGACCAACTATGATTTTTTCTAGTTGATTTTTAAAACGCTCGTCATGAATACAGGTATTCACCAATTTATCCTTCTGAAATTCCTTAGAACTTACAATGCCAGTTCTTAAAGTTCTCTGGATCCTTATATGATATAACTGGAACCTTATTAATATAATAATTAACAATATGATTTTTCTGGCGGACCAGTATGACTATCATCAAAGGATGATAAATAATGAATGCTCTCAATAAGATCAATATTAATTGATTCACTAATTTTATGTGCTGCTGACAATATTTCTTGGTACCAAGACAGCTCAAACTGTATATCATGAGATGAGTTGGGATATAATAAAAACTTGTATGATTTTGTATGCTGACATGAAACATGAAATATATTCCCATGAAATAATATATATAAAATATTCTTATATCTATAATTTTCTTTAAATAAATTCTTTTCTATAATTTGAATAACTATCACAAGGCTTAATAGCATTCACAGTTGTGAGCTTTAAAAATTATAAATTTGTATTTAATACTGATACATGGACTTCAAGTCAATTCAGAATTCTACAATTTAAAACCTGTTTGGTCTATAGATTTAACATGACATACTTGATCAATGAGCAAATAATAATTAACACTTCAATGATCTCAGGATTTTTATGAGTTCGTGCCGTGCATGGAAGTAAGCTTCCTACATAAATTAAATAAATTCATAAAAAGTTCTTATAGACTATATGATAGCACTCAACACGTTGCGAATTTTTTAAACTTGAATTAATTTATATAGCGCTTTGATCAATTCTCCAATTCACTATTAAAAGGCCTTTAAAAATGAGCTCGTTTGAACTAACACTCACAGTAATGATGATCTTGAAGGTCTGTAGCGTAAATTAATTATTTCCAATAATTAATTAATTATTTCCAATAATTAATATGCAGGTCCTTTTTCCTCTCTGCTGGGTACGCACATGGTCCAGATTTCTCATAATTTCTGTCAGTATTAAAAATATATTATGGGAACAGATTACAATTAAGAACTCTTAACAACACTGAGTTCACAGATAAACAAACAATTACAAATATTTTACATTCAAAAAAGGGTTTGGCTTTATGATTTTAAAATTTCTGTCAGTATTAAAAATATATTATGGGAACAGATTACAATTAAGAACTCTTTAACAACACTGAGTTCACAGATGAACAAACATTAATTACAAATATTTTACATTCAAAAAAGGGTTGGCTTTATGATTTTAAAATTTAATAGGTAGAAAGAACCCTAATTCTCATGTGCGTCCTCACAGATCGGGATCACAAGCCAAAGAGAAATGATTTTCAGAAAAATTTCATCTCTTCCTTGAATGATTTGTAAGCTTCCTTCTGATTGGTTTTCTAATTTTAGTAAGACTCAATATATTGGTTACTTCAGATTCAGATTCTCCAACTTTGTTATAGAAAGATAAATGAAAAGTTTTTATATAAATAGATGGAGTGATTGTCTTAGATTATTCCAATAAATAAATCTCAATATACGATACTATAAAGGAGTGTACATTTAATTTTTATATGAGCTTTGTGTACTCTTGGTTTTTATACTTTTTTAGATTGCAATAAATACTCATGCAGCAATAATAGTTGTCCCTATTCATTCACATAAACTTCCCCTAGTGTAAATAATACATATTTTGTGAGTAAACTTTATAATTCAATTTATACTGGTTGATCGAGCAATCAGCTGATTCGTTAGGTATCGATTCAAAGAACTGTCAATTTATCCTAGATCGATTGATTCATTTAAAACAAAAACAAAGAATTCTAACCTCAAATGTACATGCAAACTTTTATTTTTCAAGATCTGCCAATAATAAATAAGCCACTTTATAATTTTTAATTCTGCCAATGAATCCTCATTATTGTTGAATTACAATTTTGCATGATTTACTTATCGCTTCAGATAATATGATTACTATTGATCACTAATAACATTCGATTTTACTTGAGTGGTACTTTGATTGGGCTATCTTTCCTTTCTATTTTATAATCCTATTAAAGCTCAATAGTTCATTTCAAAAATATTTTGTGGTGCTAAAATACCACGTGACAAAGTAGATACAAACAAATAGAAATCATGGTAAATACAGTCAATGAGCTTCTATTGATTATATAAAATCTTCATTGATATAGATAAGGACAGGTTTCTAAGCTCTCAGGATGATATTACCCATGTTAACACATGATGTGAGAATCACGTTTCTTCATGTGAATAAAAAGTGAAAAAGTTAAAAGTGAAAATCAAACATTTTTTCAACTCTCAATTGAGGCGGTATACGGAAAAAGGGCACATAGAGCAAATTTGTGTTTTGAGAAAATCGCATTTACAGAACAATGTATTTTGATGACTGATTCGGGTGTGGAAGTGAATTTCCAGCACTTTTCGTCCTATGTGAAAATCCTGTCAGACGTGCCGTGCCGTTAACGTGCTACTGACGTTTAAAATTAAAAAAAAAATTTGGTTCATCATGAAAAATTCTGAAAAAGTTCATGAACGTTACTGTTCATATTATCAACCTTGTCCTAGAATTTGAAATAATTCCATTCAAAATTGGAAAAGTTATAACACTTTTTCAAATTAGATCACAGTTTATAAGGAAAATCATGCAGTATCTGGAATTACTCACACAGACTTTGAAATGATTTTTGGGGTTTCAATTCAAATGATAACAACCTACTATTTTATTGTGTCCAACATTATTTCAGTGTCAAGCACAAATGTCTCCCATAAAAAATCAATAATCTCCACCTGAAATTAATATCAAATGTTTTAATAACAGTAACATTGTCAATAATTTTGAAATTATTGCCACCATTACTATGGTATCAAATGAAAATATTGATATATTATCAATAATATTGATACTGTGAAATGGAAATATCAAAGTCATAACAATCGATATATCAAACTAATTCTAACTTTTTTCCCGGGGAAAACTGATTTTATTGCATTCAAAAATGTAGAAATCAGGATTGTATTCTACTTTTACTTATTTGAACTATGTAATTTGAATAACGCATTTCCAAACAAAGATGTAGATGATGTTTGAGAATATGTAATTTTTAATAGTCGATAATTATTATTTATCAATGTATTGATAATATTATATCAACATTTTGGTCTATTGATAGAATGATCATAATGACACGATGCACATTGCACAATGAACTTTGCAAAGGACCAACGGTTTTTCGAATGAGTTTCGTAGTCAGTAATTTTTGTGATTTTATCCAGGAAATATAGGTAAGTCGAGTGATTTTGTTTTTATCGATGTACCGTAGAATGGAAGAATAAATTTATTATAAGTCTAAATACTTATATATTTTAATGATAATCTTTTCGAAAGACTATTATAGGCCATGCATAACATAACCTAATAATAATAAGAGAAAAGCCTCTTGAATTTATCATTGCTGGTAATAAGATGATTATTATCTAGGCAGACACATTCCAGGGTTATATGCTGGTACATATAAATTTAAATGTGTAGCAAAACTTTTCATTTAGCCTAGCCTGAGTGGATGATTGGTGTAGAATAAAATGACACATGACACAAACATTTCACTGTTACAAAATGGACTGTATTACATAAGAAGATCAATGACACAAAAGATCTTAATATTACGAGTGTTTTGCACTTTCACTCATTACACAAGAAAATCAATGAAACAAAAGATCTTAATATCATGAGTGTTTTGCACTTTCACTCAAAAATAGTCAAATTGTCTGTACTTCATAGTTCACAACTCATCACCAAATCGCCAAAACCCAGTTCATGCATAGGCAGCATGGCCAGATGGTTTTACACAGGAAGCTCTTAACAGAGTGCTCATATAATGATACAAAAACGGCGGTAACATACCCCCCACCTTGAGGGTATACCTTCTAAATATAAAAAAAATTAATTTGAAGAATATACAAAGAAAGAATAAGCAATAAAAAATTGAATCAATTGTTAGGAAATGGTAATAAACACAATTTGTTTACTGGTCTTTTGAATTCTCCATTGGTGGTTTTTACTGTAGCTACTCTAACACAATTGTCACGTCCAGGATGAATTGCAGTCACTCTTGCAAGTGGTCATTTGAAGGGTGGTAGGTTGCCTTCCTTGACAACCACCATACTGCCTGGTTGAAAGCAGAGGAGTTGGACTGCCACTTGTAGCGCTGCTGCGAGTTGGAAAGGTAGTCCTTTGACCAGCGTGCCCAGAAGTGCTGTTTCATTTGTTGCACATGTTGCCACTGATTGAGCCGATTTTGTGATATATCTAGAAGATTGGGTTCTGGAAGGTTGGTAAGAACACTGCCAATCAGAAAGTGTGCTGGAGTCAGAACAACAAGGTCTGATGGCTCTTCAGACATTGGAGTAAATGGCCGGGAATTCACTCAGGCCTCTATTTGAGTAATTAGAGTGATGAACTCTATTATTGTTAAGCATGATGACCAATAACTCTTTTCAGGTGAGTTTTCACTAGTTTAACTGAAGATTCCCATAAACCGCCAAAGTTTGGTGCACTTGGAGGCTGAAAGTGCCACTTCATACCCTCTTGAGCAATTGAGGTTTTGAATTTTTCACTGTCCAAGATGTGGTGAATCTCTCTTTGGGCTCCTACAAAATTAGTTTCATTGTCAGAGTACATTTCTGATGGTCTCCCTCTTCTGGATATGAAACGTTGCAGTGCAGCAATGAATGAAGCAGTTGACATGTCTTCAGCTAGCTCGAGATGAACTGCTTTGCAGCTGAAGCAGATGAATACACAAATGTAGCACTTTGTTCCTTGTTGTCCTTTTTTCGAGAAGGTTTGACAAAAAATGGGCCACAGTAATCGACTCCGGATACTGTGAATGGTCTCAGAGGTACAGTCACTCTGGGCATTGGAAGATTACCCATCAGCTGCACCTGTAGTTTTGGGCTGGTTCGGAAGCATCTCACACATTGGTGAAAAATACAATGTGTAAGATTTCTGCCTCCAAAAGGTCAATATCTCTGCCTAATTGTATTCAGCATTGCTTGAGGTCCACTGTGTTTTGTTCTCACATGAACATCATATGCAATCAGTTCAACAATTTTGTGTTTTTTGGGTAACACAATTGGATGTTTTTTGATCCATTGGTAGATTGGAGTTTTGCAATCGTCCTCCTACTCTGATTATTTCATCTTCATCTAAGTAGGGATGCAATGATAAAAGTTGACTGTGCTTGTTCACAGACTTTCCTGCCTTGAGCTCTTCTAGCTCCTTATGGAATGACTCACTTTGAGTAAGTTTAATTAGTTTCACTTATGCAGATTGCAATTCTGCTACTGACAGAGCCCAAGAAACTTGTGTTCTATGTGAGGATGAGTGACAATTTTTGATGAATCGCATACAATAGGCTAGAATACGCAACGTCTTTGATAATGATGAATATTTATTTACATTGATAGCATCTGTCACAGTAAGATAGGCAATGGTTTGAGATTTACGCCTCTCAGGAATTTCTTCTTCTCTTAGATTGATTGTTTGATTGGAAGCAAATTCACTGCTAATCTCTTTGTTCTTGAGAAAGGCTGGCCCTTCCCAATATAAGTCGTTGTTCAATAATTTTTCAGGCTCAAGACCTCGAGACAAGAAATCTGCTGGGTTAGAAGTTCCCTGAATATGATTCCATGATTGTACGTTGCTCAGATCCTGGATTTTTGCTACTCGATTAGAAACAAATGTAGTCCAATGTGATGATGGGGCCTTAATCCATGCCAGAACAATCATTGAGTCAGTATACAGATATATGTTTTGTATTGGAAGATTCAGTGCATCAACAACAGTCTTTGTCAATTCTGCCAATAGGAGAGCTCCACACAATTCTAGTCTTGGAAGAGAGACCTTTTTTATTGGCGTTACTCGATACTCAGAAGTGACAAGACAAGATATGTTTTGTGAAGAACCAATGCATCTTAAATATACACATCCACCATATGCCACTTCAGATGCATCAGAAAATCCATGAATCTCATATTGATTTGCAATGATTTTGTTTGTAATACACCTGGGAATTTGCAATTGAGTGAGAATTGGTATTGTTTGTCTGAATAACATCCATTGATTTGCAATCTCTTCAGGCAGGGGATCATCCCAGCCAATCTTACATGTCCACAATTTCTGCATTAATAATTTTGCTAACAAACCCACAGGGCCAATGATTCCCAGAGGATCAAATATTTGACCAATAGCTGACAAGACAGATCTCTTTGTTAACTTGTGATTGAATTGTTTGTTTTGAAATGTGAATTGAAAGACATCTGTTTTGGGATTCCAAATGATACCTAATGTTTTGATATTCTGATCTTGGTCCAAGTTGAAAGTTTTTTGTTCAATATCTTCATCAGGAACATTTTTCGAAACTTCTGGGTTGTTACTACACCATTTCCTCAAATAGAAACCACCACTTTTGACTAAGTTCCTTAAGTCATTTACAGTTTTTTGAACTTCTTCAACTGATTCACCACCTGTTATAGCATTGTCTACATAAAAATCATGGAGCATAACTTTTGAAGCCTTTGGAAAATTATCACTCTCATCATAGGCCAATTGGTTCAATGTTCGTGTTGCAAGATATGGTGCACTAGCTGTTCCATACGTGACAGTTGATAATTTGTATATTTTGATAGACTCCTTTGAATTTTCACACCACAGAATCAGTTGGAGATTGGTTTGATCGAGATTGATCAGTATTTGTCTATACATTTCCTCAATGTCAGCTGTTGTAGCAATCTTGTGAGTTCTGAATCTTAGGATGATATTTATCAATGAAGATTGTACAGTTGGTCCTACAATTGAAATGTCATTCAATGAAGTTCCAGTAGAAGTTTTACATGAAGCGTCAAATACAACTCAAACTTTGGTTGTTGTAGAGGTTTCCTTGATGACTGCATGGTGAGGAATGAAGTAATTTGTGGATGAATTAGCTTCTTCTTTAGTTATCTGTTTCATGTGTTGCATGTTCTCATATTCTCTCATGAATTTGATGTATTCTGTTCTGACATGTTCATTCTTTTCTAACCGTTTTTCCAAGTAGATAAATCTCTTGAGTGCTGTGTCATAGGATTGACCTAGTTCACTCAACTCTTCCTTCAATGGAATTTTTACAGAGTATCTGCCATCTTGATCTCGTTGTGTTGTCTTTGTGTAGTATTCTTCACAATATTTGTCATTTCCACTAAAGAGCCTGTTACCCTCTAATTCTTCAATTTTCCAAAAATTGTTCATTGTGTTGTTAAGTTCTTCAATATTGTTGTTAAGTTGCACACTGTTGATAGGTATGAAGTTTCAATGTTGATGTTCACTTTGCCAGAAACTAACCAGCCAAATGTTGAATTCTGGAGAGTTTGAGATGTCTCATTGACCATAATTTTTTGGTCACAAATTATGTCATAGAATAGTTCTGCACCAAGGAGAATATCAATGTCACCAGGTGTGTGACATTTAGGATCTGCCAACTGTATGTTTTCAGGAATGTTCAGCCTTGAAATTGGTATTTCAATGATGGGTAGCTTCTGAGTGATTATTCCCAAAACAATACATTCAATGGATGCCAAAAATGAAGTCATTCTGGATTGAATGTTGCAGTCAACTGTGTGACATGTCTTTGTAGAAGATTGTCCAATACCACTAACTTCAATAGCTGATTTCTTTCTTGGAAGTTTCAGGAATTGTGCTGTTCTTACAGTTATGAAGTTTGATTGAGATCCACTGTCAAGCAAGGCTCTGCATAGATGAGGAGTCCCACGACTGTCCTTCACGGTGATGATTGCTGTTCAGAGCATGATATGTGTATTTGATGGCTGCTTCACATTAGATGTTGATGCAATTGTGTGTTGTATAGGAGGTGGAGATTTTTCCTTTTGAGTAGACTGATCAGAAGATTTGTTGGGCCTATGCAGTAGTGTGTTGTGTCTTCCACTGCATAGTTTACATCGGCCTGACTTACAGTCTGCAGCTGCAGCTTCACACATGTGAAGTTTTTTGACCTCCCTTCCACGTTCAGACACAGATAATGATTTAAATTTCTTACAATGGAATAGTTGATGGTGAGGTTCAGCACATAGTTGACAATTTGGTTTCACTGCAGCATGGAAGTTGTTTGAAGTAGGCCTCTTGTTGTGAACACCTTGGTGAGATCGACTAGATGAAGATCCTTGAACACTTGAGGAGGATTTGCTTGTTTCAATGGACTCAAGCACCTGGCATTTATGCTTCAAGAAGTCTCCAAGTTGCTTCATGGTAGGTAATTCTGAAGTTTCTAGGGATTTTCCCATTCACAGAGCATTGCAGCATCCAATTTTCTTGTGATAATATAAACTATCAGAGTGTCCCAGTGCTCTGTGGGTTCACCAAGACCTGTTAATGCTTGAATGTGCTTCAATGAATCATCCAGGAGATGTCGTAGAGATGTTGAAGAAGCCTTGTCACATTTGTTCAGATTGAAGAGTGCATTTATAAGCTTGTTGATGAGAACACATTTATTTCCAAAGTGATCAGTAAGTAGCTCCCATGCTACTTGGTATTTTTCAGCTGAGCTCTCTAATGACTGTAGAATCTCAGCAGCTTCACCCTTCAATGCTGCCTTTAAATAGTAAAATTTGTGAGTCTCTAACAATTTTCTTGAATGAATTAGGGCGACAAAGGTATCATGAAATGATGGCCACTCATCATAATTTCCACTGAATATCGGAAGCTTTATCTTAGGGAGTTTGAATGGAATATCATTGATTTCAGGTTTGATGTTTATTTTTGTTACTTAATGTTTTGAAATCAAATTTTCAGCCTGAGCACTCAAGTCAAAAAATTCTTTTTCGAAATTTTCTCTCTCACTTTCATCATCAGATTCATCTGACATTTCTGCTAACTCAATTTGTTTCTGTATTCTATCAAATTCTTGCCAATATTCATTTAGCTTTGACAATCTAATTGTCAATTCAGTAATGTCAATGGTACCTTTAGAAATTGCTGACTTAAATCGTGTTAGTTTTGCCTACACAAGGCCTCATTCCTTCATCAATTGTTCTGTTTCAGCCATGATGATGAAAGATTAAGATGTATTTAGCGAATACAACAACAAAAAATACTAGTTGCGTTGCAAAGTTGAAGCTGCGTTGCTGTTGCAAATTGTGTTCTGTTGCAAGGAGCAGCTCTGTCTGCAGGAACAGCGTTGCAAGGTTAAAGCTGCGTTGCTGTTGCAAATTGTGTTCTGTTGCAAGGAGCAGCTCTGTCTGCAGGAACAGAGTGCCGACACTGTGTTGGCTAAGCGATGACTCAAGGACAAGGATGCTCTGTGACCGATCGTCTCACAAGGACTGCCAAGTGCCGACTGAATGATGCTCGGCGGGCGACCGGATTACGCGAGTGCCGACTGAGCGACCGACACGTACCACATGCACGAACGCGAAGACGCGATACGAAATAAAACAGGAAGACAAAATAATGAAAACTCAAAGTCAAAAACGAATATACGATAATAAGTTAACATATTTGAAGATAATATAGTCACTATTCAACATAAAGTTGACACAGCCACACAAGAATGATATTATTGCACAAGATTGATATTATTGTCACACATGATTGATATTGTTGTCACACATGATTGATATTGTTGATATCGATAGTTGATATTGTTATAATGTTTTATAACAAGATTGATAATGTTATAATGTTACAGTACATACTGGTAGTCATGAAGCTTACCAAGTTCATGAATTCACAAATCTCACAAGACGAAGTTCATTACACATAAGTTCACGAATTCACCAATCACACATGATGATGTTTATTGCACATAAGTTCATGAATTCACAAATCCGGTCGGAGTAACCAAGCTTATGGATGATTGGTGTAGAATAAAATGACACATGACACAAACATTTCACTGTTACAAAATTGACTGTATTACACAAGAAGATCAATGACACAAAAAATCTTAATATTATGAGTATTTCGCACTTTCACTCATTACACAAGAAAATCAATGGAACAAAAGATCTTAATATTATGAGTGTTTTGCACTTTCACTCAAAAATAGTCAAATTGTCTGTACTTCATAGTTCACAACTCATCACCAACTCGCCAACACCCAGTTCATGCATAGGCAGCATGGCCAGATGGGTTTACACAGGAAGCTCTTAACAGAGCGCTCACAAAATGATACAAAAACGGCGGTAACACTGAGTAGGCCTAATTGAAGTCACCACAAACTAATGTACACTCATGTTATTATAATGAACTTAATATCAATAATATATGACTGTGGATTGATAAATTAAAATTTATTCAGTTGTTTTCTGGACCGGCAGGCTTTATTTAAACTTTTTCCAGTAAGCAATTGATTCATTTATTTATATTAACAGCTTTATATCTTATCCCAATTTAGAAAAACTATCGGTGTAGTCCTCTCATTTTAGCAATATTTATATTTCATATGATAAGAGAGAGTGAGACTGTGTGTTTGCAACATGTGTGTTTTTCCAATTTTCCAGTCAAAAAATATTATTTGAAATATGTTTAATTATAAGTAAACTTTTGTTTCATCTCTGATAGGAGCTGTGGTGATGAAATTTTCCAACACAAAAGAAAAAGACATAGAAGCAGTACGGTAATCAAATACTGGCTGAAGTCTCCAAAAACTCGGTTTACCAGCAAAGAGAAATCTAAGTAAGTCTCAATTTTGATTAATTTGAAACAGAATATAAAGTAAAACAATTTTTTTCTATGAGTGATGTCCACATGAGCTCAAGGCTTGTGCTAATCATTATAAGTTAGTAGGCTAATCATACCGGGTGAGTCATATGTATGGGAACCTTTCAATAAATTAGAGACTGTTGTAGATATAATACTGTAGCTTTCAGGATATGTTACTGGTCAAATACTCTAACTCTTGATGTACGGTACTACTCAATTTCAACCCCTTCATAAGGGGTTGACTAGGTTCAGAATGTATAATATGGTGACTTAGTTTGTTTAGTTTTGATAGAGTTTTAACTGGAATATTTTTAATGTAAACGCCTATTGTGTGGTACATTATTTTAAAGGGCTTTTTAAAACAAGAAACATAACATCAATTAAAATGTACTATGAAACTTGAATCCAAAACGGTGGCTGATTGAAGTTACAGTTTGAAAAGAAATGAGGGGTTATAACTCAAATATTTTTAATGTAAACACCCATTGTGTGATACATCATTATAAAGGCCTTTTTAAAACTAGAAAGATGACATCAATAGAAATCTATGATACTTTTATCCAAAATGGCGGCTGATTGAATTTTATCAATTATTTATTTAAAAACAAAAACTTCAATCAGCCGCCATTTTCAATAAAAGTATCATAGGAGATTTTTATTGATTTCATCTTTCTCGTTTTGAGAATGCTTTTAAGATAATACACAATGGGTATTTACATTCGAAATCTTTGATTTACAACCCCCAAGTCACCCCCTTATGAGGAGTTGAAATTCAGTTGTATGTCAAAAGGTGGAGTATTCGACCAATAACTTATCCTGAAAGTTACAGTATTATATCTACAACAGTCTCCAACTTATTGAAGGGTTGAGGCCTGTGATGTTTTGAAGATAAATTCAATTTTAATATAAATTATTGTTGTTTCAGCACTTTATTAAAGCAAAAATCTCCCTATTGGCCATCCAGACTGTAATGAAAAACCTCTGCATTCTAGGCTTTATTGATCAGTAATGAATTCATAACAGATTCAAAATTAGAATAAATAGTTCAACATCTGATAACAGAAACATAAGAAGAAAAACACTAGTCATATGATGATTTAATATCATCACATTCTTCCCGTTTTTAGGAATTCAATGAATAGTCTTTCAAATAAGAAGGCATTTTGCGCTCTCTATAAGATCTTCGCAGGGTGCCATCAGGAGGCTCTTCTTCATCACTGAGGGGAATCCTGTATTTGTTTCATCTTGATTTTCATGATAATTTTCTTGATTGTTCTCATGCTCTGCGTGATCACTAAGGCTTGATCCTGCATTTGTATCATCTTGATTTTCATCGTTATCTTCTTGAATGCTCTCTTCTCCTCGAGGGGCAAGGTTTTTCAATGATACAGTTGTCTCTCTTCCATCACTAAGCCGTACCTTGGCATATTGTGGGTTGATTTGAAGAATATCCACCTCCTCGACCAATGGATCGAATTTACTTCTTCGTATAGGTACTTTCATTAGGACTTTGTTTGAAGGGGCAAGCCAGGTTGAAAGTGCTATACCATTAGATGATTGTCTATAGTGTCGGAACATCCTATCATGTGGCGTCTCATTAGTAGCCGTGCACAATAGGGATCGAATAGAATGTAGAGAATCTGGGAGCACAGATTCCCAATCAGACACATCCAAATTTCTATGCTTCAATGTAAGAGACACTGTGCGCCAAATTGTACCATTTTCTCGTTCGATTTGGTCATTTTCTGGTGCGTTATAAGGTGATGACATGGAAGTGGCTACTCCTCGATTATGAAGGAATTCCTGCAGCTCTCTGGATTTGAAAGAGGTTCCATTGTCAGTATGTACATAAGAAGGTAAACCAAATGTGGTAAACAAGTTCACAAGGCACTGAATTACAGTTGATGAATTCATATTCGGACAAGGGTATGCAAACGGAAACCTAGAGTACTCATCAATTATTGTCAACAAATATTTGTTTTTAGTTTTTGATGGAAGAGGACCCTTGAAGTCCATGCTTAATCTTTCAAATGGATGTGTCGCCTTTATGAGAGTAGATTTCAATTTCTTGAAAAATTGAGGTTTTATGGCATTACATGTTTGACATGAAGAAGTCATTTTTCTGACATCCTCAACTGAATAGGGTAAATTATGAGTTCTTACCCAATGAATCATTCTGGTCACTCCAGGGTGACACAAGTCACAGTGTAGGGAGTGTAATTTATCGGTTTGAGTTGCATTACACACTCTGGAAAGTGCATCTGCTACTTGGTTGTCCTTTCCTGGTCTGTAAATTATTTCGTAATTGTAGCATGACATCTCCAATCGCCATCGTTGTATTTTTTCATTTTTTATTTTATTTTGATGAGTCATATCAAACATGAATGATACAGAGCGCTGGTCAGTGATAATTTTGAAGAATCTTCCAAGTAAGAAATGTCTCCACTTTTTAAGAGCACACACAATAGCAAAAGCCTCTTTTTCAATGGATGAATGTTTACGCTCACTATCATTCAGCTTCTGAGAAAAGAAGGCTACTGGACGTCCACACTGTGATAGGACAGCTGAAATTGAAAAATCAGATGCATCTGTTTCAACCACAAAAGGTTCAAAGTCGTCAATTGTACTAACTACTGCCTTAGAAATCTCAGTTTTGAGTTGATTGAAGTCAGCTATAGCTTCAGAAGTCAAAGGAAAGGTCTTTGCTGTAAGAAGCCGTTTAGCTTTATCTGAATAATTAGATATCCATTTGGAATAGTGTGCAAACATTCCAATTGTTCGCTCAAGAGCCTTTCTATTATCTGGGGGTGGAGGATTGAGCAATGGTTTCAGACGTTCAGGGTCAGGAGAAATTGTCCCATTTTCAATTTTATAGCCAAGCAAGCTTATTGAAGTAAGTGAATATTTGCTTTTTTCTGTATTGATTGTAAAATTATATTTTTGTACTGCATCTAAGAATTTTTTGAGATTCAAATCATGTTCCTTCTGATTCTTACCACATATTGTCACATCATCCAGGTATGCATACGTTTTTTCAAGTTTTTCATTATTAATAACATTATCAATGACTCGCTGAAAAGTGGGTACACCATCTGTCAGACCAAAAGCAAGCCTTCGAAATTGATACAAACGGCCACATGCCTCAAATGCAGTGAAAGGTCGATCTTTTTCTCGTAGGGGTACCTGGTGGTAAGCGCTTTTCAAGTCAATAGTGGTGAATACAGAGTTTTTTGAGACCTTAGAAACAATATCTTCAAGACTAGGGAGGGGATATGCGTCAAGATGTGTGTATCGGTTAATAGTTTTAGAATAGTCTATTACCATTCGCTTTTTGTGATTTTCGTTCTTCACTACAAATGCTTGAGCTCTCCAGGGAGACCTGCTTTCTTCAATAATTCCATCAGCTAGCAGTTTCTCAATTTCTTTCTCCATGAAACTAGTGTCTTCAAGAGAATGCTTTCGGGATTTAGTAATTATAGGTTTAATGTCTTTAGTTAAAAACTCAAAAAGTGGTGGAGGTTCTATCTTTGCTGGAGCCAGATAATTGATAGTCAATGGGGGTTTAGTTCCTCCAAATGAAACTCCAAGTTCAGAGTGTTGATTAAGTAAGTCATGTCCTACGATAACATTAGCACACAAATCAGGCAATACACTGAATTTTGTTTTGGGGTAATGTTGACCTGAAATTCTAAATGAGCTACACAATAAAAGGAAATGTTCTTTCTTAGTGATGTTGA